>NW_027109000.1:429322-446060 GCF_000696795.3 Halyomorpha halys
ATTTATTTATCAATCTAATCGGATAACAGTGGTTAAAAAGAATTTCTAATATTTACGCTAGAACGTCATTTATAAGGTTATTTCCGAAAGTTTATTCGACTATCAGGTGCTCTGCTGTAATGATTTTCTTTTATTAATAATAATGATCGCTCTGCTAGTTGAGTATTCCATTGCAACTTGATTTTAATATACCGAGATGTATTTATTATATCTATTTCATTCCTAACTATATTAATGTCAAGGAATCATACTTTCTTATCATGTTAAACTTTTATGGTAAATTTAAGCTTATTTTTTTATCAATTTACTTGTTGTATATATGTGTATACAGTTTTAAATAACAATAAGTAAATTATTAAAAAAAAAAAATTTATTAAATTATTTTTAGGACATATTTTATAATTAAGTTAGATTTTCCATTTTTTTTTTCGTCGTTGTTGCCAGTTTTAATATTTGATTTAATTATATGTCATTAATGTTTGTGGAAAATTATTTATTTTAATTAATTCATTTTAGCCATAAAACTCTTGAAACTTAATTTCATTATTAATCGCAATATTATTCACATGGGACTTATTAATGAAATTATTAATTTTTATCTTATCTGGTAGTGATATAGGATAGGTGCGAGGTAGTGATGTTCATGAAATAGGTGCTAAAGCTAAAGCAAGTTACCAATAATAGTTTAATTATCTACTGCCATCTAAATAAGCAGGTTATCTAACCAGCGCACGATTCACTCACGCAGATGGTAGGAACAAGGCTTATGATTAATTAAAATGCTAATATTATTTGATGCCAAATATTTTTAAACAACATGATAGTTTCTGCGCTTTCAACCGATATTTTATTCTACAAATATTTTTCATTTAAAACTTTTTTGGAAGACATTGAGATCATATGTTCACAAGTCACCACTTAAACTGTATACATATATAATTCTATGCAAGGGCGTGCTCAGGATCAAAACTATGGTTATCAAACTAAGCAGTACGGAAAAGGAAAATTAAATCAAAATTATAAATAATTGTCGTAATGCTTAATGAATAATAATAATTAATATTTGCTTGAAACAATTTTTTTTATTAAATTACTGATTTTTTTTTAATAGGGAGCCGGCTTAGGCTTTATTAGTCGGCTATTATTAGTCTTTGTTTCTGTTCCTTATAAAAAGTAAATAAATACACTCTCACAGTCAATTGAAGTCAGGAATATGTGTAAAGTAGGTAGTTAACCGGTTTAAAAAAATAAAATAAAAAAGATAAATAGTGATAACTTAAAAAAATATTGTTAATTGGTTTTAAATGAAAATTTCAATAGTGCTGTAATTTTTTGTAGGCTTATAATTTTATGTCATGTGTTATAAATATTGGCAAATAACATAGAAAAAATAACTTGTCTTAGTGTTCGTCTTAAAAAATTACCATTATAATTGTAATCGTGAAATCTTTTGTTGGATCCATATGTGTACGTAATTGCATAAGAAAGTCTGTAAGTAACGTAATTATTTATTCAATTTCACCGAAATACGAGGCACCTGGACCACTTGTGATGGCACAGCCCAATATGATATAATTTTTTTACCCATATGATCTCATCTTGTGTGAAATTATTCCTAAACTCCGGCAGTTTGAGCTGGCAAAGTTTGCAGATTGGGCTCTCAAAGACACCAATTCTGAACAAATGCTTCGAAAGAAAATTGAAGTCAAGTCTGCATTTTGAAGTAGGCAACGTTTTGTGTTCTAGCCAGTTTCCTCTGTACTGGTTCAATTGACGAGGATGCAAACGATTTACCTACCTCAGAGTTTTCATGCCTCTTACGAACTAGAAGCAAAAACAAAATAAGTCGTTAGTTTGGCAGAGCTACATGGTAGGATAAGTTTGGTTTAGTTGGAACTCAAGGCAACCTCTTTTAGAAAGTTCATCTGATTTTTCATATATGTCAATTGAGCAGTGCGAAGGAACACGATACATTATACGGAATCCTCTCAGCAGTAGCGTTTTCAAGATCCTTTGGGATTCCAACACCACTACCAAGTTTGGGGTATAGTCCTAACAGATTCTAAATGCCTAATTTGATATTTCCGTTAGTGGATCTTTTTGTCTGTCCCGAGCATTTTCGCAGGTTATATCCAAATGGGTTTGTGAAAGTAGTAAGCGTTGGATTTCTGTCAGATACTGTCAACTTCGAACGCACTAAAAGAAGTAGAAAATTAATTAAAAGGTTCTATATCTTTTAGTATTCAGAGATCCAAACACGCCCTTGTTGGTTGGTGTAAGGGTTAGAATGTTTTAAGTGAAAAGCATACCATATTAATACATTTTAATGATGACCAGCATTACAAACGCAATTAGTTTTTGTTAAGTAAAAATTAAGACCTCTATATTGGAATCCTTTTAACAACCAGGATGATTTGGTTCCTATTTTTTTTTAAATCAAAATTTTATTTATTGACAAATATTACAATCGGCCACAATGTTGTTGGGCAATGGGTAATAGTGATAACTGATCACATTCATGCTGAAATAGTTTCTAAATTAAAAACGAAACCTGAGAAATATAATTATGTTATATACCACCAATATTATTTATGTCGGCTAGTGCTATAAGATTTAGTCGTTTTAGCATTGCTTTGTTAATTTGGTAGCAAAGGTTAGCGATAAGAATAGAGAGAAATGATATATCGCTGTGGTATTGGGTCTAAATATGGTATAACCATTTATGGCATAGTGGTTAGTTCAGTGGAAAGATAGCGAATATCAGGACTCAAATGAACTGTGCTTCACGCGTGTGGGATTTATATTACGGTAGTGATTATGGATTTCTGCTCGGATTATAAAGCTCTTAAGTGAAAGTATCAAATGTCTACGCATGACTTTCATTAATTACCACCACCATCTTTCACGTATATTATGTTTCAGGATTTGCTCCAAAGAGAAGAGCTAGAGTTGGGATATTCAGGTTTAACCTTAATTAATATATTAATTATGATATTGCTACTAATTAACAATTTAATATTGAAATATTCGGGTTTAATCCAAAGCTATTGAGGAGAGACGTGAAATATAGGCATTCCTGGAAAATATGAATAATGGTCAAATTGTACCAATATTGTAACAATAATTAGACGATTATTCAAATCTTGCAGGAATGCCTATATTTCAATACTCCAATCAGTAATCTACGGTCAACTATCTTCACCTCATTATAAAATTAGCATATCAAATTTTAAAATATCAAAATTTACTGTCACAAATAAAACATTGAACAGACGAAAAATAATATAAATGAAAAAATGTAGAACATTACAAATATAAACAATAAAAATAAATTCTGTTAATGATCAGCATTGTTTTACGCCATTAAATAAAAAACAAATCAACAAGAGTTGGGATTAATACAGTCAGACTTGATTACCAGAATCAATATATTAAACAAATAAAAAATTTGTATCCTTTTTTGTCTCAACACTTTTTATTTTTCACCTGTCCAACGTTTCGGTAGTTAAAAGCCTATTTTTTAAATTTAAAATCATAAATACTTAATTCTTCTTATATAAGATTATCCACACAATTTCACTAACATAGAACAAACCTAAGGTTTGTGAAAAAAAATAGGCTTTTAACTTATAATAAATGAATGACCTGGGCAGAATAGCCTGCAAAAGTAACTCTTAATTAATGTGAGGAAGAAATTATAATTGAAAATGTCTTCGAGGATGGCTAAAATGGCCGAAACGTTGGATTGTTGAAAAATAAAAAGTGTTGAGACAAAAAATAATACAAATTTTTGATTTATTTAATAAATAATTACCTTGTCTCAAGAAATTGAAATGATATAATTATAGAATCAATATAGTCAAGGTTAAAAGAAACAGAAAAACAATTTTTGAAGAATAGTTTTGTATTGAAATTATGTGGTTTATATAAGACATGGGCAATTAACACATATTAACATATTAATACACACCTTCAAAAAATACAATTTAATGAATGATGACAATTGAATGATTGAGATTGTCTCCATAAAAGGGGCCTAATGGCCGAAACGTTAGAAGTTTTTAAAAATAAAAAGTTGAGGGTAAATGTGTATTATTGAAGTTTGTATTAATAATAATATAAACGACTCTCAAACAATCAATATATTAAATCAATATTCAGACTAATTATTCAACGAATTCATTACAAACGTATGTATATAATGTAGGAATATTTTTATATTCATGGAAGTAATGGAAATATCAAAGGATGTAATTTGTGGTCATAGTAAAGAAGTACTGGAATGTATGTGTGAACTGAAAAGGATAATTTTATTGAAAATTTGGAACTTATACCACTGAATATTTTAGCTCTATTCGGCTTAAGCTGCAATTATTATTTTATAAATTAAGTACATGTTTTAAAATAATGATAGACAAGTAGAATAGAAAGGTATTAGAATTGTATTATAACATGATGCATAATACTGTCCTCTGAAACAGTTAAAAAAAGTGCAATTTGCTCTCTAATATCCAAGATCAGAGAGCATTCCTTTCTAGATCCAACGATGCGAAACATAATATGTAATAACATGATAAGGAAAATGACTGAATATACCCCAAATTTATGGAGAACAACCCTCTTAGTATTCAGCAATTCTATTAGTTTCTGTGAATGAGGACTAACAAACTCCCTTCAGAACTCTTTGATAAAAAAGTGAACCCTATTATATAGCTCTTTAGATTTCATGAGAAACATAGAAATGGTCGTCATGCCTATAAATAGCATGCCGAAATTCTATTCTATTTTATTTCTGAGCAAATTTGAATGGTATTCGAGAATCTATGAAAGTTTGAATACCCATAAACTAAAAGGGCATAGGAGGCTGAAGTAAAATGAAGTCATCCGAACAGCAATAAATGGAGTACCATAAAATGTATTGAATATATTCCTTGGGAGAATTTCTATTCAACGAAGAATCACAAAATTGTTAGATTATTCATAATTTTATACAACAAAAATATATGTTATAAGCAAAAGAGAGGAAAAATAAATCAGTTTATTTGACCATGACTACTATAAAAAATAAATGGGTAAATAGATTTTATATAGTTTTGCACTAAATAAAAAAAAATAACTTTTTACAAATTTCACACTGTATTATTATATCACAAGCTGTAGAAGTTCTAGCTGCGGTATATAAATGTAATATGTTGGAAAATTATACGAAAATGATTGGTTCAGCATGGATTCATTGTGATTTCTAATTAATTGATTTATTTCGGTTGTGAAATCTTAGATGCTAATAAAACTAATTAATTAAGTAATAAATATGAGTAGCCAAGAGATTGAATTTGAAAGTAATTTAAATTATGTTAAATAGTTTCTGCTATATTATTACTAAAAAATCATCAAACCAGCAATAAAAAAAATTACTACCAAATCGAAAATACAACGTATTATTCCCGTTCCAAACAGTGACTTCTTCAGTTTTGTGATTTGACTTCTCCAGTTGTCTGACGAAAGTAAGCATTTTCCGAAGAACTTGGAGGGGTTAAAAGGTTTCATCGTATATTGCACCATTCTTTTTTTATATTTATTCACTTTTTTGGGGGGGGGCATAAAGAATAAATTATTTCTTGTAACAAGTTTAATATGTTATACTAAAACACAGTGAAAATTATGTTAAATTTACTTTTTTTGAAGCAGCTGTTCTGAAACATTTGCACGCGAAACGTTGGCAGGAGCATTACCGAATTATACACATGTTGCAATCATAAATGTACAAGCTTCCCTCTCCACCTCCTAGTCGAGTTCTGGGGGTTCACTGCTCAAGCTAAGCATGTAGCACCTGTTGTAATATGCTCCTTTTGTTTCCATTGAATTACTAAATTATAAATAAATATTATCTATTACTTTTTATGAATGAAGTAATTATACTTCATTTATTGTGCTCGAAGAATGATGAGCTTATGGTCAACATAAAATGCTTATTGAAAAATCTTCATCCAAATTATGATTTTGCACTCTAATAAGTTCTATAAAACTTATGATAGGTCTCTTTCTTGATATTGCTTCATACACCAGTAAGGAATGGTTCGCAGGCTTATAAGGTACATTTTTGCAATTTTTTTACTCTCGCAAAAATCAGATATACGAATCATTTGACAGAGCTGATGAAAATTTCTTTTATAAATATTAGATAATAAATTCCATAGAACGTTAGCAGGGCATTGATAAACGTGTATATCCCTCAAATACAGGCAATTCTTTGACCGATACCCATCTCTATGAGACCATAATATTATATAGTCATCTGGTTTAGTGATTTATACTAAATTCAATTTGATAAAATATCTGTTGATATGTTTAAGAAGTTAGATACAATATGATTGATAATAGTGAAACAAATGAAAGCGTTTTAAAGTTGAAATTATCAATAGTAATTTATATTATTCATTTTATTTATCATAATTCGATATATGAAAATAATAACTATCATGTTCAAATTGCGGAAAACGTTTAAAAATTACGATTAGCTATGTTTTAACATATGGTTGCACTTTATTTAACTGTCTTGAAACTGCTAAACTAAATTCTAGGAATAAATAACCTTTTATTTTTATCAAGTTTCAGTTTTGTAGGATTTTATTTCCGTGAGCTGCACACTTAAAAATTCGATAAACTTTATAACATACGGTAAGTAAATAAACTCGAAATTGCCACCTAAAGTTGGTAACAAATAAAGCTAGGTACAGAAATATATATGATGGTAGTTAAAAGTTTTTCTTATGAAACAGAAAAGCTTTTAGAAGTTAGAGATATGAAATATAATTCTAAAAGTCGGTACATGAAGACAATCTCTTTCTTTGAAATATCGTAATTTTACCAGGCATTTCTCAATTTACTGTAGTCATAAGTTTTACTAACTATTTATACTGTTTTCTATTTGTTTTTATTAACCTTCAGTTGGGCCCGAATCAAATCCTAATCCCTTTCAGCGCAACTCATCAGGAGGATTAAAAATCAAATTTCTGCTCAGGTGTCGGAGAAAAATTTAAAAACATAACTTTTAATTTCAAGATTGTTATATTTGCGGTTTAAAATAATATTTTTACACCAACACATGAATATTTTGCATACAATTATTTAGAGAATATTGTCGGGTGCGATTCAACTTATGGATAATACAGGGAGAAAAAAAATAAACATCATTAAATTATGAGCAGAAACATAGAGATATTGTAGTAGCAATAACACCCGGTACCTTACATCAGGTTCACTGGTAAATAATCTGAGCGAAGGTCGGTTTCTGTTTTATCCGTATTCGACAGACTTCAAATCTTTTGAAACAAAGCAAAGATTTCCAATGATTGAAGACGAACAGTACGCCTGTGTTTTTAGCTCCTTGGTGTACATAAGCGTGAATCCCGGTGAGTGTGTTTTGCATTATAGTCACCTCCTACTAGAAATGAACTATCCAAGTGATTTGAACAAATCAATAAACATTTGTTCGATTATATTATATTTTGGTAGACAATAAATAGGAGCTAGTGATAGGTTCTTGTATTTTGTCAATAAATGTATGACTAATTCATGGCGCTCCTTACTTGGATGTGGACCAATCGGCAACATTCTTTTGTTGCCAATGAGGGCAAGTAAGAAGAGTTGGAAACTATCCTAGATCTACAGATTTGACATTCGCTGGCTGAGAGTTTCGCTGGCTGCGCTGAGCCCACAGGTTCTTGAGGGTTACGCCTCCTCTGTAGTTAGCTGGGTGGGGCTCTTCACAGTTAGCGCATTTGCCAAGCGTTTCTTTAGATTTAAGGCCCCCAGATCTTTCACGGGCTTCTCCGCAACGTAGACAATGTGGATAGTGATGGTTAAGCATTTAAGTTAAGGTTAAGTCAACCTATAAGTTTCTATTGTTTTATTAATTGATAAGAATTTTGTTTTCCTTTTCATTCTGTGTACATATATTTCTTATTAATATTAAACTTTTGTACATATAGTTCTGCTGTTCTTTCTTATGCATGTACACTGCTTTCAACTTGTTAATTTACCTATTTTTTTTTTTTGGTTATGTTCACTTAATATTACAATACTTCAACAGGTAACACCCCACGGTTTTCTGTTATCTGCATGTAAAGGTATTCGCCAGTGGTCATAATTCGATATTTTTTTATATAAGGTATATTGTAGTTATATTTTTGGTATATTGTTTTCAATATTCCGGGTTTTCGTTATTTCCAAGTGAAAAAAATAACGTGGCGCCTAAGGAGCATTTTATTCTTTATTGTTTTGGTTCTTTTTTTTTTTTTTTCGATTATGTATATGTTTTCTTGCTTTAACTCACCCCCTTCTCTGCTGAGCGTATATAGTATAAACCATAAATATATAACTAAAGATAAGTCAAAATTAGCGGTTATAAAGTAAGCGAAAAATATGCACGATTTTCCAATGCAGGACTTACAACAAAATTTAACCTCCCATTTTATCATCATATTAAGCCTATAATTTCTAATTACTTTCTCTATAATAAAAATGTATATTTACCAAAAGACTTGGTGGCACCCTTGTAGAGTTAAAAAAAATTAAAATGTCAGTATAATTATAGAGTGGTTAAATATAGTAGAAAATAAGCGCTATCATGCTGTGTATATTCGCTATTTTTATTTAATTTTTTTATTTACTAAAGAAAGTGGCATTCGCTTGCGGAAACCCTGGCATACGCTTGGGGCACCCACTTTGCAACCACAACGATTGAGCATTTCTCTGTTGGCTTATATTAACAACTAGTATAATTTTTTGCGGTTTCTTTATTTTTACACGTCAAGGATAACTCATTTACAATACCACAGCTAACAATATCATTAAAAAGTTGCAGGCGGTTCTGCCTTGGCCAAAATATATCTTTGCCTACCAACCTATTTGTATCCACTATTTTACTTATTCTTATTTTATTAAATATATGCTATCTACTACAACCTTATCATGATTACGTTGAGATCGAGGCCGGTATTGGTATTGAGGCCGAAATATATATAAAAAAAAAAAAAAAAAATGCTGTATTATAATTTATCAACAAATCAGTCTCAAACAACCTTCCATTTCAGTTCTCGAATTTTTTTTTTTTTAAATTCATTGATTCTTCTGGTATTTTTAATTTTGACTATGGTTGTTGTTGCTAGAGGGACAGATACAGTCGTTATGTAAATTATTCTTTTTGGAAGAAAAATAACTGTTTACGCGACATACTGATTTTATAGGTTTTTTTTTTAATCACGACATCACGCTATCTGTTAGCATCAATGTACAATGAAATACAATTTTAACATAATTTATACTATCTAATTCAACCTTATCTATTACTTTATCAAATATTCGCTGAGAATAGCAGGAATGGTAGACAAGTAAGAGCTATAAGAAAATAAGCATGTTGGGACTATATGGATATATTTTATTATAATATATATTTAACTACAATTGTATGTTTTTTACATCATCTAAACCTTCAGTTACAGTTCTTGAGATTCATTTTTTGGAATTTACAATTTTGAAATTTGTTGTTGCTACTGCGAGGCACAGATACAGTCGTAATGTAATTAATTCTTTTTGGAAGAAAAATAAGCAATTTATTTATTTATTTTATAAGTATCGTATAAAACTGACTATAACATCATGCTATTGGTTAGCATGAATAAATAATAAAAGACAATTTTAATTCAATAGTCAATTAAAAAAAAAAATGGAAACAAATAGATTCCTGCTCATCATACTGCAATGAAAATAGAATTACGTGGGCAGAATAAACAATTGAAAGATGCCTTCAACTATTGAAAGAACAATATTCCTGAAGCAAACTTAAATTGTTGAGGACTGCCATCAAAAGAAGGCGCCTCATTATTCTGAAACAAACCCTATTTCTGTCTTTTCGCGCAGGCTCTATATTTCTTTTTGTCTTATCCCTCATTAGGTTAGTATTTCTTCACTAAAATCAAATGTTGTTCACAATATACGGTTAAAATATACGTATATACTTAGGATGTATAACAACTATGAAATTCACATGAATTAACATTTTCTAGTAAATATTATAGTTACATATAATCTATATATTGATAATATAGATTATAATTGAAAACTCCCTAAATCTGCTAGTATTGTAACTATATCGGAATTGCGATATTTGAATAACATTACGTACCATAAAAGCTCAAGATTTTGGATTTTTTTTAAAATTATTTATTTTTGAGCCACTTAAAGGAGTCAGAAAAGTCAGGAATTTATGTCTGAATTACTTTAGGATACAAATAAAAAAACAGCTGGTTTTCATTTCGTTGATATATTTGTATTTAATTATATTATTCATAAAGTGCGACAAAGTTTATGAGTACGTATGGAGAGTTTGTAAAACATCCTAGGAATCAACATTAATTACAATTTTTGACCACAGTGATCGAAGAAAGAACGGCTAAAACATATAAGAATAAAATAAAGAAACTTTTTTTTTTTGCAAATTGTATAAAAAAGGCAGATATTTCGTTTTCGGAATTTATAAATTTTTTCTTAAAATAAATGCAGAAAAATAAATATATATCAAAACAGGAATATCTGTTTAATATGGATCTGTGACTAGAGATTATTTTATTTTTATCATTATTTTATTTATTTGTTTTTTCATGCTCATAGTTTGATTATGTTAATTTTCTTTAACGTTCTGTTTGTATATATTTTCAGAGAGATTTTTTTTATTTTTGTGTACTTTCTTTTTTATTTATGTGCCATTCTTCATTTATTTTATTTTAGTATGAATGTGGTCATTCATCACTATTACTGATTGCCCACAACAGATTGGCAGATTGTGATATCTATTAATAAATAAAGTTTTGAAATATGAAAAAAAAATATGGATCTAGTCCAAATTTAATCCTAATTGCCTAATTAGGATTAAATTTGGACTAGATCCATATTTTTTTTTCATATTTTAAAACTTTATTTATTAATAGATATCACAATGCCTATTTATTCATATAGTTTTAGTTGATAGGAGATTAATGTTTTTTTAAAGGACATTTAAATTGAAAACAATTAGATAGTAAACAAAACAACGGGAGACTTAGGACCACATATCCACATATTACTGGAGTAAACTGTACCTAATTTCTGATGTAAAGTTATCCGCTGTCATATTTTTAGATAGTTCGACAAAGAAGTAGTTATCAAAAATGATACTTACTTCTTAATAAACAGATACAATTTGAACATGTTTATGTTTACGCTTACGTTTAAACTTCAAGATGAAGCAATCTAGGAATGAAGGTTTAAGGCATGCTGTTGAACATAATGTGACTGAAGGAGAATGAAATATACTTTTAAACCTAGGATTATAATTTAAACATACTTAACACCCTTTAATTGGAAGGTAAACTTCTCCTTTTCCCTCTAAATTTTTCCACTAGCGTGACATATTGAGCAGCACGAAACTGTCACTGCAGCAATGTTATCACTTCTTGGATATATGGAATTAATGTATTGTACTGTCTTATTCAACGGTTCAACGATGAAACATTATATAACAGACCTAGATTCAAATTGATAATGAAATATTTAAATATATAAAATAAAATGAATTATATATGAATAAGAAGTCAAATAGGGAGTGGGTAGCTCTGTGGTAAGGCACTGTGCTACTAACTACAAGGATCCGGGTTCGAATCCAGCTGTGGCAGAAAATTATTTACATTTTCACAGTAGCCCTGAGTCAGCACAGTGGATTCGGAAGCCAGCATGATTCTGACCAAATTACCTCCTTGCACAACCGTTGGTCTAGTAACAGTACCAGTACTTCCTTTCAAAGTACTGCACTCCTGACCCTTCATGATTTGTAACGATAAAGATATATATATTTTTTTAACTAAGTAAAATATAAAATATATTTATATAACTATATTTTCTTCATAACATTCTCAAATACCAAAATGTATTTTCTTTTGTATTTTAAATATATGAAATAAACTATAGAAGCATTACTTGAGACGTGAGTATTTTCTATTTGTATATTCAATACTAAATATCAATAAATATTGAGTAATATTAGTATTAGTATTAGTATTACATAGTATTGTGGAAACTAAATAAATATAATTCACTGTAGATTAAAAACACAAAATACTTGCTATTAAGTTTAGCAAACAAAGTTATGCTATTTTAAGTTAGCATTCGAATATTAATGCTAGAATTAATTGAACATAAATGATTTGATAGATTTATTTGATAATGAGTATTAGGTAATACAAAAATTAGAAAAAATAGTACACTTCTTTAATTAAAAATAAACATACTTTGTAATCAATCATGTTGTTATTATAATTTCATTCTTTGAGATAACTATTTGGAAATTTAGAGAAATTTAGTTAACATTCAATTAACGCTATACCAGTAAGATACAGGAGAAAATTGAATTCCTAGAGATAAGCAAGTGGACATCAAAAGCTTTTTTTCTTTCATTCGACCCAGAATAGAAAGGCCAACGAATCGGTATCAAATAGCATGGATTCCCTTATATTACTTGAAATGCGAAAGCCTTTTAAATTCTGCCATCTGTGATGGGACAAAATCCAATTGTCTTTCATTCTCCAATCATGATTAACTGTTCGGTTTGATAGAACTCCTATAAGGTCAAACATTACTAAGGTGATGTCTCAATTGGTTAGAATGATAAGATTATAATTGCCTAATACATATTAAAAATATCTGTTAATAATAATAATGAAATTAATATGAAACTTTTCAACCCATGAAGGGTAAGGGGTTCAGTGCGTGGCAATAAAGAACTGTTTTTATTTATTAATTTACTATACTTTTTCATTGAAACATTGATTCTCCATAACCATACTTTTTGGCAATATAACTATAATAATCAAATAAATAATAATGGAACTCTGAGGGAATGTTATAAGTAACTTTTGAAAATAGATTTTCACAATACGGAACATCATTCGTTGATGCTTTAAGGGTGGTAAAAAAAATTAGTATTTTAATTTGAGTTTATAAAAATAAAATAAAAAATGGTAGCAGGTTGAAATAAATAGAAAGCCACAGAAATTAAAACTAGGAAAATAAAAATGTGTTTTACGATTTGCAATATGCGTCTTTTCATTCCAAACTCCTTACCCATTCTAACCCATTAATTCTTAATCTTTCATCCTTAACGATCCCTGATAACCCTTCGAGGCGTCTGAAAAGAAGATGGCCATGGGACCTTCTAATTTAAATTAATGCTTGAAGTACCACTAATGGGTGGTTCCTTCCCAAGATTTTCAAGTGTATATGAAACATACAATATATTTACTTATTGTATTTATTATTTTTACTGTTGTAAATCACATTAAATAAATAAAAAATAATGCTATATTTAAGAGACACAAAGTCGTTTAAAACTTTCCATTTGACCACAGATTTAACGTTCGATATTACGCTTTAATCCTCATTGTCATCATATCTTTTTTATTATTATTAAAAAAAAAATCATCTGAATCTTTCCCAACATCCAGATCCTCTACTCATATTCAGAATGCGTGTCGCATCAGCGGCATTCAATACCAATAACGCGGGGAGAGAGATGCATTGGAGATCTTCAAACCGAGTGTAACGATCTCACCGTTAGGCATATTCTCACTGAATGTAAAGCTCACGAACCACATCGGTTCTCTCCAGATTTACAGGAAATGTTAAGCGAAGATCCCACAACAATAACAAAACTTTTTCACTTTCTAAAAATCATTAATATTTATGATCACATATAGTCTAACTAATTGTAATTGTAAAATGTAAATTGTAATGTAATGTAACTTGTAATAGTAATAGTAATTGTAATTTTAAATTTGTAAATTGTAATGTAACTTGTAACAGTAACTGTTAATTTTTAAACTTTCTCACTTTGTAATTATATATATCTTTCTCACCTTGTAACATTGTAAATATGTCAATAGTAATGTACTAACTTTGTAAATTCAGTGTAAATGACCCTAGTGGTCGAAACACTTAAATAAATAAAAGAAAACAAACCGAGTGTAAATAGATACAGATGAGATTAAGTTCGTTTATTTTTTTTATCATTGATATATTTTAGTTCACTTTACTTCTACTTTATATTTATTTAATTTTTTTTTGTTATGATTGTGGTAGATAGTAACAGTGTTTAAGAAACAGATCTTAAGTTTATTCTCAATTTCAAAAATGTTATGCAGTCACTTTCGCCTATGATTCTTAGATCCAGATATGTTAAAATAGATAGGTAACTGAATGTATTTTAGTTCGGTCGAAATAACATTTTCGATTATCAGTTAAGTATTCGATATAAATAATCTTAATATTTCATTCATTGTGTTTGAAAAATGTTTTCTTGATATACGGGCCCTTGTGTTTGTCGAAAAAAGCAAAAATAAAGAGTTTAAAAATGTTTGGTTTATTTTCGATATTACATAGCTTTTTCTATTTTTTAAAAAGTCATATTTCTTATGCATATGGCTTATCTTCGGTCTTTCACATTAATTTTCGAGGAAGTTGCTCGTTTTTCTGCTAAAAAAAAAAAATCAAATATTTCTATCTAATCATTTAATATTTTTAAGGTAAACGAAAAATACTAAAACTAAACGCGAATAGGATCTTTTCTCAGAAAGAATATTAAAAATTCAAAAACTCCAGATTAGTTTCGGCAGGCGATTTGAAAACTTTTAGCCATTTTGATAATAAATTTTAAAAAATAAATGGATTTTGAAACTTGAGAAAAATTTCAGTTTTTTTTTTGTAGATCTATGTTATTAAAAAAATAGATTAGGTGTTTTAATTAATAAAAAAATAATTTAAAGAAGAGTAAATTAAAAAAAATGTAAAGAAAATAAGTTAATTATAAATTTTTTAAAAAAATAAGAAGAAATGTAGGTTAAAAAAATTCAAATAAATAACCTACTTCATATTCAACTATTTCTGATAATAACAATGAAGTATATTTTAAATTAATATGATGCGAATTTAGAAAATTGAAAAATATGTGTATTAAAAAAATAAATGTCAAATATATTTTTTAATAATGAATAAATCAAACATACACCGACGTGATTTTATTTAAGGGATATTTGATGATTTTTATTTTTAATTTTATAGTTTTTAATTATTTGTTAATGATTAGTGAATTTATAAAATAATGTATAAGAACAATCTTGTAATGGGAGTGCTTAGTATTATTTATTCACCTGACATTAATCAATTCATTTGATTTTTATTCTGTTTATTTATATATTAATCTAATACATAAGCTAAAGTAAATATAACATTGGATACATTTAAACTAAATAGAGAAGGAGGAATATTACAAAATAAAAAGTAAAATTTAATCAGACGAAAAATTAAAGGACAGCTTGCTGTATCGTTGTTAGACTCTTTGAATAATTACAGGCAGAAAAACCTTTAGTTGTCAAGGTAGGTAGGATACTAATAATTACTAAGCAGTGGTTCTCCACTGTAGTTATACTATTATTAGTATTTGTAAAGTAACAATGAAATAGTATATGGTGGAGGGTATTATATGTCATTCTAATAAGGTTGTGTTTGACCTGCTGTTATCTGTCCATTCATTTACTATTTCAAGTGAAATTTAACACTTCCTATAACATAGAAAGTAAAAAGAAAAAATCTATTGCACTTACTGTGTTTTTTTTGAGATTTTATAGAAAGAAAGGCTTTAGTTAAAATTACTCAATTTATGTCTATGTTGTAAAAAATGTTTTTATGTTATAAAAACGTTCAATTACAATTGTGATTTTAGGTGAAAATTCCATTTTTATTTCTATTTTATTAAAAGTTTACGGTCAAATATTTATAAAAATGTATAGCTAATTTTTATCCAATATTATCTTGTAATAATGACTGGCTAAACCATTAAATTGTTAGAATAACCAATATTCAACCATCAAGTTGAAATTTCAAATAATCAAGATGATTTGAGTGGTCAAGATGAACACAAGAAAATATTTTAAAAAAAAATTATTAGAAGCTGACATTTCGGTCAATATTGCTTTTATAATTAGGCCTTTGTAAGAGCTATAAACAACAAAGTTCAATGGAGATTATGATGTTGAAATAAATTATCTGTATGAAAGTATATTATACCAAATGGCAAAAAATTAAATTAAATAAAGCAATGATGCATGTTTATTAGACTGTGCATTTGGAAACAAATGTCTATTGCTATCGCCACATACATATAGATAAGATCGTTTTATACCTTTAATTAAACATATTTTGAATAACTTTACGAATCAATTATATTATGTAAAATATAATTCTTATTAAAATTCAAAACGAACCTCTTGTATATTTCAATATCACATCAAGTCGAAATTAAATTAAAATTATTAATTTTGTTATATAGTTTTTTTTTTTTTATTTCATGTTTTAGATTACCCTGTAGCATAAAAATACGATGAAAATTAGTTAGGCAACTATAGAAAATATTAGTCTTTGACATATTTACACACTTTTATTTCTACCAGGTCATTCAAAAAGTCCTGTCGTTTTTTGGGGGAAATTATAAATAAATAAATATTTTCAAATAATCACCTTTATTCATCAAAATATCCACTGTTACAGTCGGTAACCTTCTCCCAACGAGATGGTAAAGCCCAAATTCCTTCCTTAAAAAACTGTTGATTTTTACTGCAAAAATAAGTGGTCAGTTCGTGAATTAGGTTGTCAC
>NW_027109000.1:446965-450205 GCF_000696795.3 Halyomorpha halys
ATCCTCCTTAGCCTCCTATTCATAAAGTATAAACATTTGTGTTTACATGGATAAAAGTTGTATTGAACGGAATTAATTAGCAAACACTCTAGAATCAAAATATACTACGAATAAACGAAAAACGACAGGACTTTTTGAATGCCCTGGTACATGGTTTTATAACTCGATTGACAGGAGTCATGAATTCCTTTTTTTTTTTTTTTTTTTTATCGAAGTTTCTGAATTTAAAAATGAAATTGGTTAATGAATTAGTATTGGTAAATGAAGTTTCTTTTGTCGACTTTGTAACTTCTGCTAGTTTTTTCCCAGCTCAACTGACTCTGGGTCATCATAATTGATATGATAATGATAAATGATAGTAGTAACTGATAATGATAAATCAGTCTTCATAATTTGAACATCCTTGGCCTGCTGTCAAAATCCGTAAAATACTTTTACCAGTTTTTGCGGATAGAGTATCAGATCGGGAAAATCACTAATGCATGATCGTTTTAGAATTAAATCTCCAATGAAAATCGTTCATTAAAAATATTCCATTACATTAAAAATTCCTGATTTTAATCCGCAGGTGATATGGAAGAGGTTTAGAATCAAGAGCGCTTCGCGTATCGCACAACATTCACTTACAACTCTGCATAAGTCCAAAAATTTTCCATAGATAGGTTGGAAACGTTACTGTCACAACCCAGTTATACAATATATATCTTAAATGTGTAATTATAGTTTCTTACGACTTTTTGTTTCGTCCCTGAGTCTAAAAAACCTCAAAGGGTCTTGAAGAATCTTTAAATTATTATAGTTGCCTGTTAGTCATATATGCTTAGTAATTGAAACGAGGTAATTAATTGGAATGTATCCGTCAATTACCCCTTTGTTGTTCAATAGAAATATAATTAAGTTATTAGCTTAGGAAAGAGAGTATACCTATGTCAAAGTTTGTTTTAAATTTAAATCGAAATCGTGCAAACTTTGTATCTGATCATTTTTTTAGGATTTAAAAATGCATTCACCTAGAAAAGGAAATAATGAATTATACTGATTAAAATTCATATAAGTTGTGGTTATAGAAAGCGTTAAAATCAGAAATAATTAATAAAGATATGCAAAGTTGATTGTGTAGATTTTTTGATAAAATATTAAATTAAATATTGACAATTTCATTATCTCTAGCATCTTTTCCTCTTTAGTTCCAGGAAAAGTGGTTCACGATATCTATAAAATATCTCTGTTGGTTTTGGAAGGTTCGCCAACGAACTATCAGAATAAAGTATTGAAAAAAAAAATAAATCGAAGCTTAATATAAGATGGGAACAACGGTTTTACCTCTGTTGTTACAGTTCATGTCATTTTTAAGTGACGAAAAAAATTATTTTATCAAAGATTGAAGAAAACTATCGCTATTAAAAGTTTACTAAAGGGACATTTTAAATTCGCTTTTTAGTTGAGTAATAACTGAATAAAATTAAGTTTACATACCTTTTAATTTCAGACAATAATAAATATATTGAGAAAAATAGTAATTGGTACAAATGCCGTCAGCATCATCATAAATGGAACAGGGAAAAGGTGATCCTCCTAAATTTTCCATTGGCTGATATTATGAATTCCTTTTGCTTGAAAACATGATTTTAATAATACAATCAATGAAATAAAGGTGAGAAAACTAGTGTATTTAATATTGTCATAAATTATTTAATCAATAAATTATTTCATGAGAAAATAGCGCATATTTGTGTCTCAAGAATTTGTTTCTTATAAACTAACATCAGACACAGGCTATGTTCTACATGGAGGCCACAAGGCGTTTTCTATAATACATGTTCCAACAGAACACCTATTATCTACTGGTTTGGTCTGATAATTAAAGGTTTGATACGCTTAAGGGTGTTAAGGTTCTAACTAATATAATTTCAGACATTACAAATCTCCAAGTTGTACCTCTTTAATTCAGGATGAGCTGCGTATAATGTTCGCAATATGCTAAAACTAACCCATGTGATGAATTAGTGATAAACATTTAGAGTCATTGTTTATAAAAAGATGTTATTTAACTTTCTCAAAAATCGTTTCGAGATATTAAAAATGTATATAGTAAATGAGTTTGAAATAATAAATAAATAATAATAATTTAATATCGGCCAATTTACTGCTAAACGTTTTTCAATTGTTGATGTGACATGATCCATAGTATTATTTGTTATTCCGGCGGCAACAGTGAACCGTTAATATTTGAACAAATATGATAATTTCAGATTTAATTTATATCCCAAAAAAATTATGAGTTCAATTAAATATTAAAATTTAAAAAAAAGTTTTATTATTTTATTTGAAATCCGCATTTTTAAGTTAATATATTTGAATCTCATTTAATCTTGGTAGGAATAATTAAAAGTTCAAGAATTGCTCGGATATTATTCAAAGAATATGGTTTGGTTATATTTAAAATTTTAAACAGTTTATAGGGCATAAATCATTTATCTAAGGAGATAGATAAAAATAAAATCGATAATACTCATAATATTTATCTGTTTATAATTTTTATAAAAAAAAAATTATATTGTTAATGGCTTAAGTTAGGTAGGGTTACAAAAAAACAAAACAAAAAAAAAACATAAAATCGTTTGCGAAACATTTTTCCCCAACTACTTAGAACATCCCCAGACTAGGGAAAATTCACTATTTATCTTTTTATTTATATATTTTTTTAAACCTGCATGAATGATTTCATTTGCACATTTTTAAAATTATATATTTGGACATTTCGGATATTAACAATCTTCAATATAATAAATACATTTTAACATTTTTTTATGTTCTAAAGTATTTCCTACAACCTTAAAAACTATATATTTTTTAAATATACAATTCTCTGGTATATATCAGCGATAAATGATAACTATTTTTCTAGTTCAATTATTTACATTGTTTTTCCACAAACTTTTAAGTTTTTTTATGGGACTTTCAGCAAGGATATATAATGACGATTGTCTGTTGATCTTATGTGACATTATGATTAAAAATTTATCTTTTTTTTATCATATTTAATGTTATCTCTGCATGCTAATAACCTGTATGCTATAATATATAATTTATCTCTTCGGTTAGGTACATTTGTGAAATAAATAAAAATGAATAATAAGTTATGAGGTTCTTATAATCAACACTTGCATTTAAATATCTATCGATTTTTCTCACTTATTCGCCGTCAGTTAAACATCGGGTATGTTTATTAAATATATA
>NW_027109000.1:450260-463998 GCF_000696795.3 Halyomorpha halys
TAAAATTTATTTTCTGGTTAACAGGAATATCCAATAGCTGAGTGGATAAAATGAAATGATAGGAATAACAGTAAGATTCTTAATTTCCTACTTAATTGTTTCTTCGACCAATGGACTAGGTGACCTTGCTGGTAGATAAAAGTACGTAAAGTATACCCTACTTACTTCCAGAGCAGCTGAATCCGGGACGACTACCTGTTGAAGACTAAGTCCGTGCCACGGGGGTAGCCAATATATAGGCAGTGTCGACGTGGGCAAGCTCCCCCCCACCATTAGGGGTGGAAACCCCCTCTACTTCTCTTAAGCAAAAATTTGCGTTTATCGATGCGGGAGAAAAGATAAATAAACGTTTTCAAAGTTGTTATTTGAATTTGAATAACCAATTATAATATCCACAGGTCATTAACGTAACTTGTATCACAATTATAGACAAATCTAGTGACTCTGATTGCCAAGCGAAGTCGTGCGGTAGTATCACTATTTATTTCGAGGCTGAACTGCGAGGTTTCCAACAAATCCTGAAGTTTTCACTTAGGCTATAAATTAATGAATAACATTACATTTCCATTTGCTATTTTTAAAAATTAACTGTTGGAGCTAAGTCTATTTGTAATTGAAAATTTTAGTACTACGCTTTCGAACTAACACGAAATAAATATATAAACCAGGTAGGAATCGAACCCATAAACTTCTGAATTCAGCACGGACCCTTTCCCTATCTTGCTCAGCTATTAGGTCCTCTAAAAATACTTTAACTTATATTTGGTGATGTATTTGATGGAATGTTACAATATTCTTCATAATATGCTCCAAAACCCAAATTAGAAGAGAAATGTTCGTAGCTGTGCACTATAACGGTAATATTAAATTAAAATTCAACAGTAAATCGAACAAGTTAGATAAGACACATTCCACATGGGTGTATCAAAATAGCAATATCTAAAATATAATTCATAATCAAGATTACAAAATTTGTTTAAAATTCTCCTTTGCATGCTTAAAATATAATTCAATTATAAAAAATATCGCAGTTGGTTCGCTTGATTTTTTTTATAATGTTACTGTTATTTTATCACTCAATCCCAACCGAATTATAGTCCTATAGATAAAAAGTTTAAGATACCGATGTAGGTTAGCAGTACTTAATAGGCTTCGGAGCATATAGGTTTATTAAGCACTTACTCGTCTTATCTTTACGTCAATACACTATGAAATGGATTATTGTTTATCAATATAAATGTTAAGATATACTTAATCTTAGCCTTAGTTGTTTTACTGGGGTATCTGAAAAGTAATGAGGGCACTCAAAGTGTTTGAATTATAGCATCAATTAATATAATAATAGTAGCAATTTTTAATTTTTGCGTTACATATTCAGTTAGGGCTTTTTAGAATTGCAAAGTGGTAATCGATACAACACACTGGATGGCTTTTTCATAACTAACTTTATTGTGTTTTTTTTTGTTTTTTTCCTACCTCCTAGGTTATTATTTATTAAAACAAATACAATTATATACATATCACTTAAGACTAAGAGAAATTATATATACACATATGTACAATTCATCTTGCTTTCCCTTGCGAAATTATAAGATAAAAGAACAGCTGGGTCCGCTGAAGGCGGGTGGATTGCCAGGGGCTAACGAGGAATGGGGAGGGACCATTCCGGCTGGTGGCAACAACTAACTTTATTGGCAGACTCCAGCTGATCAGCTGATATCGCAGTAACGACTGACTGTGACTCCCTCCCGCCTATATTTTAGAATTGCAAAGAGAATAGAAAGCCAATTTAAAACCTTAAGTATTTAAAATTTGCAGATACACAGTTGGACCTACGAAGTGTTAGGCTGGTCAATATGTTATGTCAATTGTTTAATGTAGTTGAGTGATTTTGTTATTTTGTGTTAGCAAAACACTAAGCCGTCCACCTTGACTAAATCATCTTGTATTTTTTTAACTGCGCTATCATTTATAGGTGAACCGTTTCTACCAACTGCGTTGCTTTCTTGGCATTTTAAACTGTTGCCTGAAACCTCTGTATCTTCAAGAAATGAAATTACAGCTGAATTATTTAGTTAGTGCCCATCGTTGCCTCGACGCATAATTAAAATAGGACTGATAATATAAATGCTCCATGAAGTACATCACAAGTGAGAAATTGTTCGTCTATTTGATCTGTCTAACATATTGCCACTCCGGCAGAATAATGACACAACTGCAATTTTTTGTGAAATTGACTTTGTTGTATTGGTGGTTTCAAAAATGCACTTACTTCTTGATTGTAAAACGATATAATTGTATTTACAAAATTCTATATGGAAAGAAAGATCGGACGTTATAACACGCATGCGATTTTTTTTTAGAAAGGAAAGTGTGCTTCACATTATCGGGAACGATATCGACTCAAAAGCTATTTATGACAATATTGAAACTTTTTTCAGCGCTACAACGGCTTCAGTGTTCTTTTGTATCATTTTACACCAGTAAATATTCCATTTGACATAACGACTTAATTGCTATTCTTTTCGTTATTTTTGTACTCAAAAGATGCTTTAAATAGTTTAGAATTACGAATTGATTTAGCCGTTTTATATTTTTTATAAGTTTACAGCAGAAAGATTTCCTTTCCAGAAAACAAGTTAAATACTTAATTGGCCTCATGGACAGTAACTTGATTTCATTTTTCTACAAACCCTGTCATGACAGTATTAAATAATTTTAATATCAGTTTTTCTATAATTTTTGTAAATAAAACATACTAATTATTTTATGTATATTTTTAAATGTCTTGAGATTACTATTCATTGTTTAAATAAATCAATTAGCATCCATGTTAAGTCTCAACACTCTTTATTATATCATCAACAGTTCAACATTTCGGCCATCGACAATTAACAGCTTTTATTGTACATTCATTTGTAATAATTTTAACAAAATATTATTATTAATAATTTAACATACTTTAAACATAAATTTACACATCACATCCCATTATTTAAAAACGTTTTACAGGCTATTCTGCTAAGGTCATTAATTACAAGTAAATCGCTCAAAGAAACAATAATTTAATAGGAAATTGTATTAATTATTAAAATGCTTGCCTAAGCTTTATGCCTAGTTACCTATTTTGTCTCAATTTCATTAATGTTTATAGCTTTTAGTTTTAGATCAACTAAATACTAACAACTATCACATAAACTAACTATTTTTAACCTTCCATACATTTTTATCAGGCTTATAATTAATTTATTTCGAATTGCATTTCGGTCTAAATTTCTGTTTCTTTTATTATTAAAATTCATATTTAAATTAATGTAAATAGTAACATAAAATTTTACCCATATTTTTCCTAAATTTATTTTGCTTAAGATCTCTGCATATTGATGGTTCAAATTTCTCGTATGTGTTTTAAAATTTACTTATATTTAAACATACTAATTAGGTTCAAATAATTTTATAATTTTCATACTATTTCCTTAATTTTGATTCAAAAAAACTTTTTCATACCATTTTCTTTATATATTTTATTCCTTCCTCCTATCACGCCAGAAATGTAAAATTTGTGATAATTTTTTCAGAGGAACGAGGATGCATTTATATAGTATTGGTTACTGTGAGGCTGGTATTTATTATTTTATGAATAGAAATGCCTTAAAAGTTGCAATAGTTACCCTCAATAAACTACTATCGTAGAAGAATAAAACTGAATCTATGGGCCATTATATTAAAACTAAGTTGGATTATTTTTCTTTTGCTTGTCCTGTATAATTTCAATTTTTAGGAGCAGCGATATGTTTCTAATATCTTTACCAATATTTGTATTGAGGTCATTTCAAAATTAATGTTCTTAGGTCAATTCCAAACTTGTGTTCCCGAGTTCCAAAGAGTTATCGGTTTTGAATTTTGTTTAAGGTGCAAAGAGAATGTGGAATAGCAGTAAATTTTTGAATTGCAGTGTTAGCTGCTCCCAAATTAAATGATACAATATAAAGCACCACTCAGCCTTTTACAGTCTTATCCTGTAGATCACTTTCACACTTTCTTTATCTCGCCTATTACAGTTCATGGAACGAGGCTGTGATCAGAAGTTGCAAAATCAGTATATTGTGTATTCTATTACCCTAGCCTTGCCCGGATACGAAAGCTTGAGGTTTTCGCTGGGCTTCCTCTGTGGTAGAATATGTGAGTATTCAGGTGAATGGCCATGAATGGGGTCCTAACAATGCACTCACCCGCTTTATTGCTCTTTACATTGTGTCCAAGAATGTGACGGGCATTTAGATCTCAGATAACCTAGTGATTATGTTTTTTAGAGCATTCTAAAAGGAGTTTTCTGAGCTCCTACACTGGGTCGTTCCTACTTCGACAAGCCCATTATTCTGGTAGCTGTACCTGGACTTTAACTAAACGAATTCTCTAACAGAATGTATCGACGGGTTATACTTCTTTCCTTTAGTTTCTATCTAAGACATCATTTAATTTCTGAATAAATATTGATACATTACAAGTATTATTTAGTAATATAACTCCATTAAGGATTGTAACGAATACAATGCAATATTGCTTCTGTACAAAGGAAGTTTCCTACAAAGAGTTGTTTTTATATAATATATCAAAAGTCTGATATTATTGTAGCTTGATGGGTTTTCCATTGGTTCATGAAGTATTTTATTTTTTCAGACTCTTATCTATTCCAGGTAAAGTCCAGTCTGAAACTGTTATGTGATCTGCTGACGTCCAATTACTAGCTTGCGTGCGTCTTAAATGTCATTCAAATTTCACTTTTTCCGGGTGAAACATGAAACGATCGTAAAATTCAAAAATATTTCGGAAACCTAACATTCTCTAATTCAATTAATTGAGCTACATAAACAACAGATTTAATAATTTTTGAGTTGTAAGTAAATTCTTAAATTTGTAATATTGCGAAATGAACTGAATCAGGGAATGTCACTTTTCGAAAACATACATCCCATGTATCTTTTCTGTTTCATTTAAGATAAATCTAAACTTTCACTAATCTTAAAGTCGAATAAACAAATGAACCATAGTTATCTTTTCTGAAAAGTGATGTTTACTTTCTTCATATTTGTGGCACAATTACAAACACATTATTCGAACCATGTGTCATTAATATAAAAAATAATTTTAAGGTAATATTCTATGTTTTTTGTTTGTTTAATTTTTAGAATAACATTTTCCTTCTTTAACTTACATAGAATAAAATTAAAATATAAAATATAAATAATGACAATACCAACATATTGAGCTTTGTGTCAAGTCCAGAGTGTTTAATGTATTAAAACCTAGCTGTTTCTTATTTATTCATGTTACATCTTGTTAGTACACAAATAATTTGTAATACAATAATTCTTTGTTAATAAAGTTAACTACAAAAGTATCTATATTTGTATAATCCTTTTTTTTAAATATGTGATTTTTTAAAATCATATAATGATAGACAAGACTTAATTTCTCGTATTTTTACTCTTTGAAAGAGTAAATTTTTTTTCACTTTCTGTATGCTTCTCTTTCCATACCTTTCCTAGTGAAAAAGCGAAGAGATAAACTACCTGCGTCTTTAAAAATACTCGATATTTAGTTGGTTTAAAATAATAATAAATAACCTCGAATTTGTAAAATATTATAATGATTGGATAACTGAAAAAGTAGATAATATTACCTGTAATTGAACAAAATGAACATATTACATGAATCTTTCTAGTAAATTGATTCTAGGTAAATACTTTTGTAAAATTCAGAAAGTAATAAGACTAAAGGTGCGGTTAAGGTGGTCCCTACCTAAAATAGACTCAACGCCTGAGTTGAGTTAACAATCCATAAAGAAGCAGTTCTTGCTTTTCTGAAGTAGGGATACCCTTCAGATGGAAAACAATCCTTGACAGAAGATCAAATAGTCTACACCGACAATGGCTTTGCTAAGGGTTACAAGATCATACAGGACAGTGTCTCACGAATTAGTGTAGGTCTTGGAAAGGGGATGAGCATCGACCTTTTCATGCGAAAAGACAAGGGCAAGGGATTTCTGAGAATATTATATCTTAGACTAAACTAATATATTAAAGATGACATAGCGATGGCATAGCAGCGAATTTGGTGGGTGATAAACACGAAAGGATAACCTGAGGTATTAATGTTTTATTAGTTTATAATCAGGTGAAAATTTTCATTTCCTGAGTAATATGTGGTAATAACTCACAGAATAATGTAAAACAAAGTGTGTGTGTACAATTACATGAGAGATCTGGGATAAGAGCCTTAACACATGGAGGAGAAGAACTAACAAAGAACAGCTAGCCGAGACTGTTCAGTCAATAATATTTCATGACAGGCAAGGAGGTAAAAACATTTTCTAAAATTTAGGAGGCAATTATGCCCAAGTCTTATTTAATGATGTTACTAACTTTTATTACTAGTATTCTTAACTATTTCTTTGTTTATCAATCTTTAGCAATATTTGATACGTTACAGATCTAGTAATCTAGTTGTTGTTGTCTGGGGCTTTAGGGCGAAAACCCTGAGGTCATCAACGCCCATGTTTCGTGCTTTATAATTCTGTTTCATTTATATTTATACTCATATTTCATTTTATTTTTCTCTTTAAATAATTTCGAAAAGAAAAATTAAATAATTACTTCTTTTGGTATTTTTTATTACGTATAACAGATTTTCTGGTTTAAATCTTATTCAAAAGGTCATTCTTTTTTAAGAAAGACCATTTCCACATTCTTCTGGTCATCATTCAGAGCATCCGATACACTCGGTCCTACTCCCAATCTACTCAAGTTCGCAGAATAAAAATGACATTTCTCAAATATGTGACTGATCGTAAGTACACTATTGCAGTATCGACATTTTGGCGGTGGCTGCTTACTGATCAGATATCTATGAGTTAAACTCGTATGACCTATTCTCAATCTGGCAATAGATACCTCCTCCCTGCGATTGGAACGGTTTGATGTGGTCCATGGTTTAGTGGTTTTTTTTATAGTTTTTATTTGCTTGGCGGGCTTTCATCCCACATGGCTTGATAACTAGATGATATCTAATTTTTCATTGGAAGACTTATTTCTTGTGGTGTCAGAATGGCATGAATAGTAATCTAGTTGTAGTAGATGTAACTTTTAATAAAAAATCAGCAATCAATAATAAAATATATATGTCATGTGTTAAATTAATAGTAATTTTTTATATACATTAATATTTTTTATCACATTAACCCGTAGTTCCAGATAATTTTTATAGTTTCAGGTAAGAAAATTAATTTTAATTAGAAATATATTTTTTTAAAATTATAATAAAGTATATTTTTTTTATTCCGAAACTTGTTTTTAATTAATTTCTAATTTCTTAAAGTAATTATTAATTATTAAAAAATATAACAATAGAAGCAAAAAGTGGTATCTGCAAAACTTTACTACTGCAATACTTTACAGCAGGGACAAAAAAGAGTTCCAAATCGCAATTAAAACTTTTAAAACCATTCAAGTTTTTAAGTGTTTTAATGAGTTTAAAAAAAATAATATAAAACCTACTGTGTATAAAATTGAAAATATCTTTCAGTTTTTCAACTGTTCCCTGTTGTTGATAATAATAAGTAAACAGGAAAATTGTATTCCTTATAATACACTAAATGTCATGACATTCTATTTATCACGCATTTTTCACGGTCTCCCGTACAAATAAGAGGAATTGCCACCAGTCGATAGCGTGTAGGCTCATGATATTAACCCATTAGCATATAACCCATCAGAATCCACAGTGTCACCGTACGATAACGCAACTGAGTTTATGTTTAGGAATTAACGTGTGATATGTCATGGTTAAAGGCCTTAAACAGTTTGGTGAAATAGACTCAGCGAAATCTTCACATAAGCAGCACTTCAAATCCGGCTCTTATTTTTTATTATTCTTAAGAAGACTATTTTTTTATTAGTTACTTCTTGGTTTAGTCACTCTTTAGTTTATTGGTCAAATATGAGTATAACTAATAATATCTTTGTTATTTATTTGAAAACTTTAAAAAAAAAAAAATACTAGTGTATCTTTCTGAATGTAGGTGAAATTTCTTTATGTTTGAATGGGTTGCTTGCTTTCTCATAGTTATAAAATATATGCTAACATACGGAAACACTAGACGTTCGAGGTGCTGTTAATATTTTTTTTGAGAAACCTAGTTTCATTGACGAGTAACAGCTCTAAAAACTAAATTTCAGTATTTATTTTAATTATTACTACGTATAAAGTATAAAATAATTGATTTTTTCTAGTTGGGTGAAGATGTACAAATTTATAAAAATTTTTTAAAAGTTTACTAAAACAATTATACGTAAAAAAAACAAAAACAAAAAACTGTACTCTACAACCCATGAAGGACAAGGGACTCATTAGTTTCTAAAGAAGTACAGTTTATTGAACAGCGGTTGTGCAAGGAAGTAATTTGTTCCCAACAGCTTTTTCCACATTATAAGTACCAACTTTATAGAGGCAGTTTGACCTAAGAGGGCTTCCGAACCCACAGGATAGACTCAAGGTAACAGAATAAAAGATTATCTGTAACAGCCGTATTCGAATCCGGATCCTTAGAGTTAGTAACACTCACTGAGCTACCCCGCTCTTCAATTATAGGTTTTTAGACTTATGTATAAATATGAATGAACTCTATCTGATGAAAGCTTTTCACTAAAAAATTTTAAAAAATACACAAACCTACCTATATTCCGTTTTTACCTAAATATATTGCACTGTGCCAAAACCAAAGGCAATTTTGAGAGCAGATATCTTTTTTAATAAAATATTTCACCAAAATTTCACAGTTTTGACTCTTTAGTATTTCAAAATATTGGAGAGTGTGTCCTCTTCCCTACCATACTCACGAAATCCCTTATGGGTAGAATATTAGCAATTTTTAATTAAATAACATCTCGCAAAATATTGTGATTTTTACTTTGTTCACCTAAAATTGGCAACAATTTTTTTAATATTGACTCAAAATAAAAGTAGTTTCATTCGAATCAGTAAACTAAGAACTATAACAAACGATAACTAATTTCAAACAAACAGTTGGCAAAAATAATTTTTTATTTTATATAAATATAAGCAAAAAAATATAAATGCTTATCATTACTCTCTTTCTATTATTTAAAACTTATAAGAAAATTATATTAGGTTTTTTTGTGTTTTTTTTTTTTATAAATGTGAATAAAGGAATAGGTTTTTCTTATTGACACCTCATTCCCAGCTTGAGATCGAAGAACTAATAAGTTGGCCATTTCTCTCGTGTACGTTGGACACTCTTCAATAATAATAATTATTAATTATTAAGTAATAATTAATAATGATATGGATTCTCTAATCATAAGACAATCATGGGTAAGGCGGCAGATATAATTTAATAATGAAAATCACAATATCTAACAATTATACCTTGAAATGTAACGCTTAAGACAGAAAAGATAAAAAGCACTAAGAAAAATAAAAAATTTGAAATTGTAATCATATTTACCTCTTCATAAGGGAATAGAAGTTCAACTTCAAGGATAAATTTCTCCATCTTCTAACTGCACCACTTACAGATATGCTTCTTGTTGAACGACTTTTTTTCAACATGCAGAAGAATATTCCTCAGATGCCAATATCGTTTGTTGTCTTAAATTTTATTAGGTTATTAAACACATTAAATAAATAAATAATCAGATGTTTGTATTGATATATATATATGTATTGATGAATACAAAAAAATATTAACTACCATCATCCAAATAAGAAATGGGGTTAATTATATTCAAATGGTTTCACAATAAATTAATATTTTCATGTTTCCCAGCAGTTAAAATCTAATTATTTTTATTATATAATCACCTGCGCATTATTTTTAAAATCAGTTGAAAATCAGAACAAGGGGATTTAAAATTATTAGAATGGTAACTTGGCTAAGTGAGGCATTGAAGGACTTACCCTAACATTACAGATGTGACTTCAGTATATCATTCGATTCTGGCATTTCTCGCTCTTGTAGGAATGACTGAGAAACTATGCGAAACAGGAGGTCTGCTCGGGATTTGTGCAAGGTGAGATGAATACAGGCTTCTAGCGATTACTGAGAAGCTATTTAAATTAACAGCTAGTGGTCTAATATTAAAAATAATAGCTAAATATATTATGACTCATCAATACTAATATAATTTAGTTCTGACGATAACATAGTTGATAGAGTTTTTAAAAATTTGTAAAAAAAAAAAAACATAATTGAAGAAAAAGTCTAATAAACATTTTTGTTTTTTATTGAAAAATCATATATTCGTGAGATATTGAACATTACTCCATTCTACTTTTCATTGTGTATGGAATGCTTGTTCTCAATTCCTCCGTTCACTATCCTAAACACTTTGTTAACGTCGCTCAGATTTTTTTTTGTAACATACAAATATCGTTGCCAAAAAAAAAATAAAGGAAATGAATTCCACTTCTCATAAAAAAATGATGAAATAATTTTCAAATAAAATAATTAACTTAAAAAAAAACATATTTTTTATAATTAATAGTTTGAAGGCTATTTCAATAGAAAGTATCCTTGCTAAGGGTGATCACTGGTTACATTTAATATTATAAAAACTCATACAGTTTGCTGTCTTGTCAACTAACATTCTTCAACTGATACTTGTTCGAGCCTGGCCCGCCGGAGGTAGAACAGACAGTAAAGTGATAGAGGAAGGATATACAAATACTGTCCGTATTGCCCTATGCATTCAATTCAATCTCACAGAGAGGTAGCAGGTTGCACTGTATAGACGCCTTCATAAACATCGTTGCATAAATAAACGAGCAACTGAAACACTTTACGCTATATGTTTTCAATCATACATCATGGGTTGGCTGCAAAATGCTTTATTCACTGTACTCGCTAAATAGGAGATGGGCTCTTCATTGTAGATTGTATATAGTTTTTTATTCATTAGTTGTCGCGGTACACTATTCTGTGTAGTGTTTTTACCAAATTACTGTACGAAATAATATATCGATGATTTTATTCACGATATTTTTTACAACTTTTTTTTGTTTAAAGAATTATCAATTAATTGCCGTTGCAACTTTCACGAAAATACTTAAAAACAAAAAAAATGTATTCAAATCGTCTAATTCTATCTCATCCCTTTTAAGAGTGTTTACTGGACTGATCAATATGGCGTATATTTGCAACTCAAAACAGTTGGGGAGCAGTTCGCAATTTTTTTGAGTTCCTCCAAGGATTATATTGTCAAAACAAGTTTCCATTAATATAAAATTATCGTATAAAATAAATGAGAAAGGGGGTGAAGTTGATAGTTTTCCGACCCCTAATATATCAGAAATAACGATACTATTTCCCGGAAAAGCGGCCACTCAATTATCAACCCACCAAGAAGCCTATGGATATGAGTATCATATCCATTTAATAGAATGAGATTCTAGATTCCTTCTAATACTACGGATACTCCACCTTATGGTGTACCAAATCTTCAGCACAATGAACTTTTAGATGAAGAACGTTCACCATGAAATATATAATGAAATAATGTCTAGAAAAATTGAGATTAAATCAAATAAATATGTAAAGACGTAAGAAACTAGTTGTAATATTTCATGTAGAATTATAAAAGAAGATAACAATCCACTAGCTATTACCTAAAAGTAGTTATTTTTTTAGAAAGGGGTTTACTTATGCTTCTAGTCAAAGATGGGCAAAAATTAACTATAGCTAAAACTAATTGCTAAAATTGCCATGGACACGACCCTTATTCATGAATGAACCATTGATAAATAAATATCGTATCCAGAACAATTTCAGCTATGAGTTTCATAGTTACCCAACTCTGCTTCTAGTATAGTTACCATGTCTCGCAAAACGTCGTACCAAAGAGATATAACATATTTTAGACGGGTAGGTGCCTCGAAAGTTTAGCTAAAATATCTAGATGAGAGTGCCATTTAGCTAAATTTTGTTAACGTTTTCTTAAAAATGGCCTAAACGATTCTCATTAAACTTAGTATAAAATGTACACTTAAAAAACATTAATATCAGTAATGTCTAAAATAGTTTTAATCTTCTTTATATTAAATGATTAACTATTTCTCATATTTAGTAGTAATAACAAAATCTTACTAAATATGAATACGAAACAATTTGATAATTAACTAAAGAAAATAAATGAGAAATGTTTTCCTAGGCTGTATACAAATTTCCAGTGATAATATAACTAACATAGATAAGTGGAGAACATAGAGGGGTGGTGTGGCCAGCAAGAGCGTTAAGGTTCCTGTTCTTGATAATTTCGAAACATTTTTGAGCTCATCATTGAATGTGCAATCAATTTAATTGAATTTAAAATATTTATGTCTTAATTAATTATATTTCTAAGTTTAAACTTGCTTTAGTTCCATTACAGGGCATTCAGGCGTTTTTTCCTTGACCCGCTCTCAGTGACGTCAGCGTCACAACCACCATGTTTTTTAAAGCGGAATAGGTCTGGTGATATATTGCTTTTCTTTCTCCTTACATTGCTTTCAATCGTTTGTTTGAAGCTTTTCCTTGAAAAAATATGTATATATATAAGTCCTGTTCTGTTGAGTCAATTTGTCTACCCATTAATTTCATTAAAAAAAAAAAAAAAAAAGACTGTTGATTTGTTTGTGAAAAAATATTGTAGCGTGATATCCGGACTAAGAAATAAAAACAGAGAGTCAAAAGTATTTATTTTATTATAAATTAAGAAACGATCACAATTATTTCATTGAAACAGTCTCTGCATACTCGGTAACCTTTTTTCACCCTCACGAACATCGTTCTTGAACGGACAATCAAATTGATCGGTTATCGATTGTTTCTTGAACGAATGAGATAACCTTGTTCCAATATTTGTGTGTTATTATGATAATTATTATTCGTCCATTTTATAACAGTTTAGCAACTTATCTCTTCAATGCAGTGGATTGGTGTATGTTCTATAATTTATTATTACCGTATTGTATATGGTATAATATTAAACATAACGCATATAATTATACATTCATATTATTTAGATTCAATCATGATTTTCTGCTACTTCGTACGTAACTAACCTACCTTGCTTTAATATAGTATATATTTGCATTATGTTATAAACAGATTAAAAGGTGGTCATTTACACCATTGGAGTTAGGGGAAAACTATAAAATCTACCTATTTAGTAGAAATAGAGGGAAAACTAATTTTATCGCTCACCATTTCCAAAATTCTACTTTAGTTTTAAATGAATTTTATTTATTACCATGATAATTATGAAAAGGTTTGAAAATTGTAATTCAATTTTTAAAATATAGATATTCTTTAATACACTAGCCATGTAAATAAACTATTAACCACTTACCTTAATTGAAATCTCTTTTTCATTGATATACCAGATGATTATAAACTTTAAAAATCATAAAAACTTGTTTTTTGGAGTTAATGCTAGTTCTAGTTTCTAAATTAAGTAGCCTATTAAAAAAAAAGTTTACATGGTATTTTTAGATGAAACGAACCCCTGCGCATAAATTTCATTAGTTGCCTGATTCTTTGAAGCCCTTTGAATCAGGGAGTTCACGGCGACCTGTTTATACCCGACCCGCAAAACAATTAGTAGAGTCCACCAGCACATTTTTTTTCCGCGTGGCTGTTTCTGCTATGCTATTTTTATGTGACCTTTAAAATTTATATATA
>NW_027109000.1:464048-466145 GCF_000696795.3 Halyomorpha halys
TCCCATCCTCTACACCGTCTATACAGCTGACATAAAGTGGGAAAAAGATTTTTTTTAAAATATTTTTAGACTAATATATTCAAATCCATATAATTGCCACTAAAAAAGAATAATTAATTAATTTTATTGTGTCACATAATTTGATATCATTGTGTATATGTATATGTCTGTTGATATTAAAATAATCCTTATATATTCAATTTTGAGAGGTTTCGTACAATATAAAATTTGTCCAACGTGAAGAATGTCAATAATTACTAAAGAGCTAAGTAGAAGGTCATTCCAAGTCAAATCACCCGATAAAAAGTTAATTTGACACCCAACCCCTTTGATGAATTTATTTATTACTATCGTGATAACACCTGCAATAATTTTTGCTCTATCACTTATAGTTTTCGTTATATAGATTTTATTGTTTTTGTAATTGAATAATACCCAGAGCCTCAGGAAACGGACCTTTAATTAAAACTTACCGCTTTAAACAGAAATGATCTTATTAATTTATCTCTAACAAGAAAAAAGTCACTAACAATGCTCAAATACATTACATTCTTCCCCTTATGTCTTTAATTATGTATATGTGGAATGAATTTAATACTGATAATGTAGTATATTATAATTATTTTTTACAGCTAAAACAACACATAAAAATGTCTTTAAATATCTATAACCATTATAAACAGCGGATAACAAAATAACAAGAGGATATAAGAGTAGAACTTGAATAATTTGATTTATACATTTCCTTCTCTGCTTAAAGCTCCTCACACCTTTAACCTTTAAGGTCCAACCTTCAACCTTAGTAAAAAAAGATAAATACTTTTTATTTATAGCTTTATGAAGATTTTTTTTCGAATTGAATAATATAAAATATTACCATTTTAAGCTCACTAATTGAACCAATTATGTTTTCCGTGAATTATTGTGTATAAATTAATTTTAGGACAAAGAAATTATTATTCTCACATTTATTTTTTTAAGTTTAAATATAGATCTTTGATCCTCTTAATAGAACTTGATATCATTATGTAGAGATTTGGAGGATAGATAACAATAAATACAAAAAAAATGAATGGACCCAAAGGTTGTATTTTTCTATATTTTTTATCCAGGGATTTGTAATTCATCAAAAAACTAGCCGAGCATCGGTTCGTTATTCATAATCTTAAACATAGGACCATACAACACTCTCATTTATACATAGGTACTACAATGAAATGAATAATACATGACAATTTTAGATCATCATAATGTATTTCTCTGAACCATGGAACGGTTGGTTCCGTCAAATAAATATACACCAAGCATCCCTGTCCTCCAACAAGCTTATATTTTCCCATCTTAGGTTTTATTTACGAAGGTTTCCTTAATGCTCTGATCCCTTGAGATTCTGGGTCTACTTCTTGGTCGCATCCCTTCTTCTTTGTCCTCAGTAGCCTTCTTTAATTCTAAGATGTCCAAATCCCAACAAAAGTGATTTGATGATTCCTCTATTATTGTAATGAATTTGAAGCGAGGATGGACCTTATTTCAGTAATTCTATTTCGTTTAATTCTGCCTAGATTTCTTTCAGGTATCGCATTCCCATAGAATGGACCTGTTCCTTTATTTATTGTTTTTGTCTAGGAATTAGAAGAACATGAAAACAATTCAACTTGCAATTTTTTAATTTACTTTTTTTTTTTTCTTCTTCTTTTTCTGTTGAGGAATCCTTTATTTAAAGCCTTTATTTAAACATTTATTACTAATTTTTCTGCTTCCAACACAAACATTTTTTAATATATTTAAAATCTATAATTAATTTATTCCTATTTTACGTGTATTTCTCTCATATATACATTTATTCCCCCCCTTTTTTTATTTATTTTTTAACATATTTACTTCTTTATTCACACTTTTATTATTGCATATTTATTCCATTTATATACTTGAACTATTTAAGGATTTGAACATTTTTTTTATTTTTCATCTTTTTTGTATACAATTATTACATATTTATTCTGCTTAAAATTTCTGAATAGTGGTGGTTCAGTCCCTTAGAATCTGATTTGAAGTTGACAGTATAATTTATATTTTCTGAGATATAAATCGATTCTA
>NW_027109000.1:466195-476012 GCF_000696795.3 Halyomorpha halys
ATTTGGACATTTTCAAAATCAAATTTATGTTTATTTTGAACAACATTTTTAAATACTGTTAAGTTTTTAGCTGATATCGCGAAAAAAAAACAAATTAATGAAAACATTCATTACACCAGGATAAAGGTGGAAGAACTGAGGGAAAAAAAGTAATACCACAGATGTCAAGGCTATACCCTCACCAAAACTGCAAAAGAATTGTTTTTATATTTCTACTTTATTATTCCCTCTCACATAACACCATTATTTCTTAAATATAAATCATTGATTTCATTAAATTCATCATTAAATTCATTCCAAAAACCTTTTGAATTACAGGCCAATTACCCATGACAAACAATCTTCAGAACAAAAATAATCATCAAAATAATATAACAGTTTCCTATTAAAATATTATAAAATTGGTATTCACTAACAAAAATACATAATTTCAATGTATTAGCACAACCTATTGTTAAAAAAAAAATCTTATTGACCGAATTGCAATTACACTAACAATAAAAGAGTCCTAACCTGTTGTATGTAAATATACCTTATATTCTTAATGGTTAACATGGGCAATTAGCCTATATTGAAAAATTTTTTGAATGAATTGTGACGAATAAATAATAAGATATGTATTAGAAATGCTCGTGTTATGTCTGAGGGAATGATATGGTAGTAATATGAAAACAATTTTTAGGTTATCTCATTAATTGTTGCTGAAGGGCCGAAACGTTAGAAAATTAAAAAGTTCAATAAACTGAGTTGAGAGTTAGGGGATCAATTGAATTCGTATTATTATTTCAACTTTATTTGTGTTTTTCCAGCCTGACACCAATAATTATGAATAACTCTCATTACTCTCTTGGAGTTTTCTGTTTTTATTCTCAAATTTATAGTGAGTAATTCTTGTTGGAGAATATTAATCTTAGAATCTTATACTGTAGAAATATTATTTAAATATATGCTTTGCTTAAAAAAAAACAAATAACTTTTGATTTTATGTTAAACTGAAAAGCCAAAACCAGTACCTTAGACCAGGACTACTTCCGCTGTTGGGTCCATCTAAATAATGTCCCGAAGCTAATTGGGTTGTCGCAAAATAACTCAAGTCCACGGTTCAACATATGGAGTATGTCAAACACAAAATAAAATTGAAATTGTCAATTAATGCAAAGCAACGGTAAATTTTAAAATCTACCTTATTGCTTTGATGATTATTATCCCTTAGCTATAATAATGAATTTTGATTTGAGAACAGTATTAGTCATCACTTCCAGAAATCTGCACCGAGTATAAAGATTTGTTATTACATATTTTTCTAAAAAAAATAAATATTCATTTTAATGATTATCTTTGTTTTTTAATCAATTTAATCTTTAGTTATCAGAAAATCATTCTGTAACTTGTATTGATCATAATTATACCTATTTTCCCTCAGTGCTGAAAAGACAATCCTGGTTACTGGAAACCGGGAAATAATTATGAGACAGAAGCCTTTAGGGAACTTGGTTTACCGCTGGATAGCTTAGAGTTAGCAAGTTCCAAAGTTGAGAACTCCTATTAACAAAGTAAATAAAGTGAGAGACAATAAACTTTCTCCAGCCAACTGACATTAGTTGATGAAATTAAGAAGTAAATATTGTATTAATCACATTAAGCTAATGTTAAGGGATTCTGAAAACGGATGAAACCTCAGCTTCATAATTAGGTCAGACCGTCAACTTCCCTGCTATGGGGTGTTAATAGTGTGAAAAGAAGTTTCGGAGAAATTATTGTCAGGAGAATATTTTTGGTATTTAAATAATATGATATATTGGCAGTTATAAATAGACATATTATGCATATTACAATTTGTATAATATGGAATTATTTTAAAATGAATAGTGCTGGTCAAGAACTAATATCACGAACAAGATTTTATTAAAAGTCATTATTTTAGTTTTTCAGGTTAGCAATACTTAATTTTATATTATTACTATTAATTAGTTCACACATGAAAATTTCATTGACTAAAGTGGGAAAAAGATTTTTTTTAAAATATTTTTAGACTAATATATTCAAATCCATATAATTGCCACTAAAAAAGAGCAATGTATATGTATGCAAATTTTCAAGTCGTTTAACTCAGTCGTTTCGGCCCCAAGAAAAAAAGAACAGCAAAAGAAGAACATCATGATTAAGAAAAAATTATTATTGAAGTATTATAACTTGGCCTGCTGAAGTCCGGTATATACGTATGTTTAGATTTTCAGGTTTCCCGACCGTTTTATCATAAATCCAAAAACCCGTATTAGTTATGTAGCAAAAATAATCGGATGTATAATTACTACAATCAAATAGCACAGAAGAAAAAATACATACAATAAGAAAACGAAATTATAAATAAATAAAAATTTAGAAATAACTTAAAATAAAATAGAAAAGTAGCCGCAGTAGAAAGTTAAAAACCAATAATAATAATAATGAAGGCCTAACGAAACCGAAGGTTCGATGCCGACATCACCAAACGCTCTCTGCATACATCCTTCCAGTCATGCCTCTCCAAACCCAAATCCACTAAATCAGTTTAAACGCAATCCTCTCATCTACGTTTCTGTCTACCCCTCGTATGTTTGGTCAGTGTTTATTAACATATTAGGGATCCGCTCGTTACTAAGCCCGACAACCTTACACGCCCATCTTATACGCCACAATACTATAATTTGAATTATATTTACTGGGTGTAGGTCCCTTAGTTAGGCGTTGTGTAATCTTCTAGATTCTTCCGTTAATTGATCCTTTTTCGCCCCGAATATTTTGCGCAATACTTTATTTTCTAAAACCCTAAGACGCTGAATAATACCATAATACGATGAATGATACCCAAAGAATCCAACACAATATTTTCGGCCAATATCGCAAATTCTCCATTTTTTAACACCTAGGTATTTAAAAAAGCTCCTTGTTCTGTTTGGGATTGTTCCGCGAGAACCAAACTAGAGGCCTCATGTGTGAGTTTCAGCGAAGGTCTTGCGGATTGTTTAAGAAAAGGGATACATTTTTCGCAGATTTCATTGTTTTCCCTTCATTCACCGCATCATTTCATTATTCTTAAAACGCACGGTCGGATCCAAGACCAGTGCTGTACCACCGGTCTCAACGAACCCCATAATATTCGCGTATTTCATGAATCCGTTGACGTCAATAACATAGACCTCATCGAAGCAGGTGAAATACTTTTTATGAGGAGCTTTGTCAACAAAGTGATAAACAAAATTTAATTAAGAATATTACAACATGGCTAAAACTAAGAAGGAAAAAACACCATTATTAATTCCGACTTATCTATACACTATGATTAATATGATAAGTAATATTGAAGGAAGGTTTTAAGCGACATATTTATTGAAACCTTTTTTATTAGATTTCAATAGTCATCTGCCAAAGTAGTTTGTTACAATTGTTAGGACTGAGTTCATCTTTCATACCATTTGTCCAGGTGTAAGCATTTAATCAAGCAGCCTTAGGTGGATGAAACATGACAACTTTCATTATATTTTTAATTTGTATTAGATATTGAAAAAAAAAACACAATATTTAAAATTAGTAGTTTATATAATACATTTAACTTCATACTGAGCTAGAAAGAAGTTACCAACTTTGTTATTATATCTCCAAGTCCCATGAATATGGATGATAAGGCTTGTTTCAGAGTCCTCTCTATATCTAATTAAATTTTATCTCCCTCGAGGGAATTAAGTTATTTAATTTTTATTCCCTTTAATCCACAGCGTCACTGTTTCCCTGAGCGGTAAAATGCTAATAAGGGTTTCTAACGTATCTTGATCAAGTTTCCTATTATCTTGGAAACACTTTGGTCAATGACACGAAACCAAGCTTATGTATCTCAAATAACGGAGGCTTGTGATTGGACAGGAGACTTTTAAGCATCTGGAAAGAAACCAATTAAAACAAAACTGACAAGGGGGTTTCTACACCGATTTCAATGAAACCTTTTTTTTGTGATACTAAGTCAAAAAATATTAAAGAGCTGAAGGAGCCGAGAAATAAAGTCTTTTAAACTTTTTCAAACATTTTTTATATTATTCTATGCCTCCTTCGCTACTTTTTTTTTCTTACCTCATAGAGCAAAGAAGAAGGCATTTACTAATATATATATACATATACCGGCTATTTTATTTTCTTGTTTTGCCGGGATGGCATTATAAGAATGGTTTCCGGGTCCGCTGAAGGCCACGTGTCAACAATGATGGCATATGTTTGCCTGGATGCTCACAAGGAATAGGGAGGGGCTATTCCGGTTGGTGGTGTTGAAGTGATGACCTCAGGCTGCAGAGCCAGAAGTCTCTCTCAAGGCGAGGACGTCGACCAAGGGGACAATGGTTTTCCACCTCCCAGGTCTTGGTGGAGGGGCGATCTCACGGAATAGAGGGTTGACACAGGCTTTCAGCCCATAAAAGAATTTGATGTGCCTACGGCCTATGAATTCCGACACTGACGGGAGTTGGAGCTCCTCACATATTACTCTGTTCCTGGCCCGCTGGAGTGAAGTTCCTCTGAATATTCGCCTCAGGAGGGAGATCTGAGAAACTTAGATGTTTGGAGAGCGTAGTCTTGTAGAGGTGTCGCATGAGTGGTGCACCATGGAGCAGCGTTGGACGTATGATGGCCTTGTATATCTTGAGTTTCAGGCCCCTTCGCTACACGTATCTAATATTTATTATATTCCACTCGATTTGTTTTGTTTTTTCGAGTATGTCCAATGTCCCGGATTAACGAAAAAAAATCATAACTCCTCACAATGCTAACCAAATCCAATAACTGCAACTGTTAGAAATCTGAATTTCCGCACTCCATATAAACATCTCAGATTTTATAGGGGTAAAATGAGTTTAAAATTAAGAAAAAATTCCTAAACGTTTCATGTTATATCTTCAGTTCTAATTTGTTAAAAGATATAATCTGTGGCGTTGCGTTCAGTTTAGGAGTTCCTAATCCCCTATTTACTATATTTTTATAAATTTAAAAAAAAAAAAAAAAAAAAAAAAAAAGAAAGGGTTTCTTTGAGGTGAAAAAAAACGAATAACCTTTTCCCTATAAAAAATATCTTATTCCATTTTTCAAGGTCAGTCGGACTAAATTATCCCAATACTGTACTTGACACATGGGGTTAGGTTAATAATATACACGATATATCTTCAAATGTAAAATAAAAATAAAATTTTAATAAATTACTTCAAATGCATACTAAATCACAAAATAATAAAAATAACTTCCCATGTTGTAAAAATTTATACTTAAATATATTTTTATAAAAATTTACATATTTGTTTCTTGAGAAGAAGCTATTCATTCAGATTCGTTGGTACCGACCACAAAACCCATAAATACTGATTTCCATAAAATACAAATAAACTAATGGTAATTAACCATCACAAACCAAGCTTATTTACATCGCTTTCATCCCTCTATTTTCAATTCGCTGGTGTTCCTCAAGGTAGTATTCTCGGTCCCATCCTCTACACCGTCTATACAGCTGACATCCCAACAACTCCTAACACTATCCTTACCACTTATGCTGATGACACATGTGTGCTCACAGTTAGTAATAACCCTTTGATTGTATCCCAAACTCTCCAGTCCCATATCACAATCCTCGAAGAATGGTGTCGAAATTGGAGGATAAAAATAAATCCCAACAAATCCCATCAAATCACATTTACTCTTCTTCGTAAACCTGCCGACTGCCCTAAAGTATACTTTAATAATGTGGATCTTACCCCTGTAGAACAGATTCGTCATCTTGACAAACGACCAACCTGGAATCCTCACACAAGACTGAAAAGACAGGAAACTGCACGCAGATTCCGACTATTACAGCACTTACTAGACAAACGGTCTAAACTTCCAACTCATTACAAAAGACTGATCTACATGACAATAATAAGGTCCACCTGGACATACGAAGTTGAGCTTTTGGGCTCCACTAAACCTTCGAATTCCTCTCGTATCCAATCATTAAAATCCAAAATCCTTCGTAAAATCCTCAATGCTCCTTATTTTGTTACTAATAACACCATCCATAAAGACCTAAATGTTCCTTATGTAACCGATCTAGCCCTAACTCGATATTATTCCTTCCATAATAAACTCCCTAACCACCCAAAACCCACTAGTTTCTAACCTTGCTTCCCCTTCCATTCCTGGCAATCCTCCGAGGCGCCTGAAAAGAAGATGGCCTCGTGACCTTATATTGTAAACTGTTTTTAGAGTTCTACTTATACAGTTGTAAATATCAATAAATAAGTTTTATAAAAAAAAAAATTTACGTTGCTTAATAGAAGCTTTTGATTGAATTCTATTTAGATAGACCTCTTGGGATAGAGGCCGATTTAAACTAAACTAAATTGTAAAGAAATTGGTAAATAATTGATAATAATTCTCTTATAAATTTACTAAACATGAAATTGCGTTTTTATTGAAAAATGAGAATTACAAAAAAAAAAAAAAATGAAATCAAGACGAAATTATACTCCACTTGCTTTGCAAATTAACTATTATTGTAAGTAGTCGTAACTTCTACTTATACATTAAGATGGAAATAGCTGCTACGACATACTGGCCCGCTCAACCCCGCATAGTGGTGAGCGACTCCATTGTACTAAACCCGGACTGATTCATTCATCATAAGGATCCGACCCCCAGCTTCCGAGAACTACACCCAAGTTCGCCGTATTTCTTCGTAACCTCCTTCTGTAGTTGGCAGCCATCCACTTAGGCCCCTCCTACCTATCTCCCTCCCAGTATTCATTATAAACTGATCTAGAGTTGCTTAATCAGAAGAACCCACAATCGTTGCCAAATAAAATTCTTAGTTCTTAATCAATTGATTATATGCAACGTTATAATTTACATATTTTAATTTGTTTTATATAAAGTTAATATTGCGAATTTCGAAAAATTCTATGAGAGATTTAGAGGAGTTGCTTCAGTATAGTTTTGGTTATATGTTACTCGTGTGTTGGTTATAAGTTCTGAGTCCAGGATATAGATTTTCTTATTGCAGTAGAAATATCATAATCTACATGTAACCTAATCTACAAGTGAGAGGGTATTTTTTTGTCCCTGGTATTCAATAAAATGTTCTGTTTTTAATATATTTACCATGTAAAAGTACTTGTAAGTCAACTTTTTGATATTATGATTCGATTTCTTTCCTATTTTTTTCAGAAAAATAAATATGCATATGTACTATAAATATAATATAAATATAATATAATAATAATATAATAAATGTAATATAAATATTTACCAGATGAACTGCTAATATTCTCTGAAAAACGTTTAGGAATTCAGTCTTACTTTATATACTATACGAGCGTGTAACGATTCTAATATTTTTATATAAATTTATTGATATTAATAATATTATTATCATTGGGTAAATATTTCCACAGGTAGTTGAGTGATGAGCTCTGTTACAGATTCTCGTTAGTAATCATAGGTTACCAATATAAATGGAGTTACGTCCAAAAAACAATCTTAAGAAAAATGGGATTGGAAACTTTACGTTTTTGTAAGATTTCTTCATACAGTAAAGATTCTTTCATACAGTAGAGATCTGTATTACAATTTACGGCATTTAATAAATTTTACTAACTTCTAAACTTTACAACAGACTCAATTTCTACATTTCATTTTTCTCAAAACTCTTTTTTTCGACTTGGAAACCTCTCTATTTACACCAATTGCTAAATATATTAAATATTTGGTCCTGTCTTCATAGGAGTTTAGACTTTTAACTTTAAGGTTAATTCCTCTAGAATCCAATCCTTACAGTCCAAAATCCTTCGTAAAATCCTTAATGCTCCTTACTGGTCCAGTACCTCAATGTCCTATATGTTGCCGATTTGGCCATGGCCAGATACCAATCCTTCTATGATAAACTTCCCAACCACCCAAACCAACTCGTTTCTAACCTGCCTTCACTACCTAACAATCCTCCTAGGCGTCTGAAAAGAAGATTCTAGGCCATCTTCTCCTTTAGAAATGTTTTTGGAGTTATATCTATTAAGGTTACCCACTTTATGAGCCTGGATGGGCCCTAGCAGGGCTTCATCATCCACCACAGGGTTGACTCACGACAGTGAAAGAATAAATGATTATCTGCCACAGCCAGATTTGAATCCGGGACCTTGGAGTTAGTAGCACAGTACCTCTACCTTCAATTTTTTTTTTGGATATATAATGCAAATAACTTTTTTTCATTATTAGCACACAGACAAAAATGTTCATGTATAATCCATATGGCCTACACACTGTCAAATGTATAGCTATGAGGTAGTCATATATTTATCACAATTAATACAGAAGTCAGTGAAGACAATAATGAGCAGGAAAGGTTCTTTTTTCCCTAACGAAATCCCATCCCTTTTCTTTCTTTTGTTCTCATTGTTATTATTATCACCTTTGACTTTAAATAACAGATGACTTTGAAGTCCATTTTAAATAATTAACGACCTACATCATATCACGAAACCATTATTTAATTAATTTATTTTTTTAAACAGCATTGAAAAATGAGAATAACATGATAAATAAATCGATGAATAGTGAAAAATGGTTGAGCGCAATATATACTTTCTAAATTATTATGTGCCAGAAACTTGTATTTTTTTTTAATTATAAAAAAAAAGCAAAACAATAAATATCAAAAATGCACAGTTGCTTTGTCATTCTAATAGCCGAGATCAGATTTGATCCTATATATTATTTAAATATATCCTTACCATATTTAAAAATTTTGTAAATCTTTACATCCTATAATTAAGAAAATTTCGGTCACCAACTTGAAAACATAAAAAATTAATAGAGCCCTCTCTAACTGTCTTCTCTTTTTCCAAAAGTTTTTTATTTATTTATTTAATACCAGATCGGCCTGGTGGGTCTTACATGGTTAGTGTAAGAGGCACATTTTTTTTTTCTTTTTTAACAATTGATTATGGGGGGGGGGTATTGTCTCTTTCCCAAAAGTTTTTCTCTTTTATTTTTATTTGACCCCTTAGTTCATTCGGATCTTTTGTATTGTCTATTTGTCTAAAATGTATGTCAAAAAGCTTTTCTTATAGTAATTCAGCAAACTAACACCATACTAACAAGTCTAAGCATTTGGAATAACCAATTGCAATGAAACTTTTTTAGGTGAAAGAAGGTCGACAAATATTAAATATAGAAAAACATTAAATTCGTGAGTACTTGTCAATGTACCGAAGTAGCCGAGAAAAAACATATTTTATATAATTTTAGAAATTTTTTGCAATCGTATGTCCTTTGCCTTTGCTCTCTCTATTTATTGTTATATATGGATTGATTTGTTATTTCATGTAAAATGGGAAAAAAAGATTGATATTGGTATTAAATGAGCTAAAGTAGTTTTCAGTAAAGTAGACCAAATTATATTTAGGAAAAATCAAGTCAGATTCATTCTTAGCCTCTTTCAAACCCTTGAATATGAATTTTAATACAAATCAAAAATTATAAATTTTCCGGATTGGAATAGTTTGAAAGAATGGTTTGGCGAAATCTTTCTTCCAAATAAGGAAATAATTTTAAAACTGTTCCGTTTTGAATAACTAATAATTGATCAGGGTTACGTGCTTTCTTTTCATTTATCCTAAGCTATACAAAATTTCTATATGTACACATAGTTGACCGTAAAACGTTAAATATAAGAAAATAGTCAGAGTTGTGGTAAAAAAAAAGAACAAATAGTTTAAAACTATTTGTTTTTGTTTTTTTCCGCAACCCTGACCATCTTCTTATATTTAACTTT
>NW_027109000.1:476092-486551 GCF_000696795.3 Halyomorpha halys
TGCCAATTTTGATGGTCAATAACAATAAATAAGATCCCTTTTTAATTTGTTATAGCTTGATTCTTACCTCAGAGATACTTTATAGTAAGGTTTTATTTTAAAAATAAATATATTATTGCCAAGCGTATTCAGATATTTTGCCCAAAGTTTTATTTTGTGGAGAAAAAATTCAAAGAAAATTAGATCAATCATACATTGATGGATGTTTAATAGAATTTGGTATTTGCAATAAAATAGACGTTGGTTTTAACAAAAGTTTACAGATGTATTCATGAGGATTTCAGTATCTGAATAAAGAAATTGTCATTATTCATAAAATATAATGAACTTTTATAATACCATTGCAATGTTACATCATTATTGTATTTTATTATTACTGCATTTTAAATTACATCTACATTCTAACTAATGAATACATTAACTATATATATCATTACTACCAATAAATCTTATACGATGTTAGTATAGCTGTATTGCATTGCTACATTATTTTGAGTTTAAATGAATTAAATATTTTTTAGTTTGAAAATAATAATTAGTTACTAAATATTTGTCATCTATCACGGTTATATACGTAGTTAGGTGCGTCATAGCTCTTGGGGAATTTCCTCAATTACTTGTGACTTGCTAATTCTGGACCATCCAATCCCACTTGAGCTACTATTCCAGTCTACTGGATTACTGTCTCTGTACAAGATCTAGGCTCCTTGTTCAAGTCTAGACGGGAAATCGTTTTCAACTCCGTTTGCGAAGTCTTCCCTAATTCCTAGGAATGGCGACGATTACAACGAAACTGTCAAAATAACTAAAAGCAAAAATCGTACATGAAGGGTTTAAAAATAACTATTAGGGCTTACTTAAAATAATGATAAGGTACATAAAGATTTTTTACAATGTATACAAAGATAATTTACATGCATGGGATACAGGAATATGAATTTAACTTAAAATAATACTGACATATTCTTTAGATATACAAACAAAATCACAAATTGTGGTAATACTAATCAACATTTAAAGGAGTCACATTGAACGAATTTAATTAAATTGTTAATAAAAAATAAATACATTTGAAACCTTTGAAATATACTAAAATAATCAATATTGGCATAACAGACATGTTTAATCAATAATTAACCAATCAGCCCGCAAAGTATACTACTTGAATTTAAAACAATAATCTGTTGTACCAAAAGTCTGAGGTAATAAGTTTGTTCCGGGTAACCTACGGCAACCGAAAGGTTGAATCGGAAAGACTGCAGTCAGAAAGACTGACGGAAAGACCATGTATAAGATTAGTAGCGCCCCATGTGGCCAACAGCCAAATCTCACCTCCTCCAGCGCTCTCAGTGGCAAGAAAAGTAACCCAGATGAGTATGAGATAGCCATCTTGTCTCAGCCAGAGAAGCGTTAACTCATCATTAATATCTACATGAGTGAGTAGATTTACTTGAGTGGTTCCCGGCAGCAGAAGGGAGAGAGTGTGGGGCCTAAGAATGTGGAGGGAAGAAAGAACCATGGAGTAAGTCCATCTAGCAATAGTTAACATCCACATCGTCATCAACCACCTCAATGTTAGATCTACAATTTCCATAGCCCAGTCATACAAAATTCTATTAACAATCTAATCATAATGTTTTCTTTCGGTCACCCCTACACCTCTTGTAACATAAAACAATAGAATTTTATTACATTTAATCATGTTTCATTTTTCAATTATACAGTCCACTCAAACCCAACCAGCCAACCAAAAGTGAAGCGTGTCTTACAATGCGGTTGAAGGCATACTTCATACAATGTTTAAAGAAAAGTTTGCACTAAATTCTAATGGGAAAATCTTTTAAAAGGAAGCAGAAATAGCATTCGGAAAATTATAATATTTCAAAGCTGCCCGATTTGGAATATTCCTGTGACTTTGTTGAAGGGCACAGAAAAGTTTTCAATTCTTAAGTACATTTCTTTATGTACTAAGTATGGCCAAAGAAAAGAAAAAAGAAGTCCTAATTATAGAAAAAAAGTCTGTACGGGTTCCCATTCATAAAGGGGTTGAAAACGGGCCAAAAATACGAAGACTTAACAATAATTTTAACGAAGAGAAGCGCCGAAGAAAGTTCTGAAAACTACACAAGTTTTATTTTTAAAAAAATAGAATATAATTAAATAATCAAGATGAATTCTTTCAAATGCATATTGCATATTTTTATATGGCATTTTTAAGAGAAGAGATTATATTCAACACGATCGATCACTTTACTTGTATATATATTGCCATGAAAGGACTTAATATAGGATTCATTAATCAAGGAACGATATTTATGACCAAGACATAGACTTCCGATTCGATTAATTTTAAATTTATTTTTATAATTTTATTTAGTCTCGTTTAATTTTATAATAACTAATTATTTATTTTAAAAACGGCAATGCGAAAATTTTTTTAGCGGAAATTGAAAATACATTGAATATATGATAGCAGGAGATCCTTTCGAATAATAGACGAAGGATTGCAGATATCAGCCTGAGTTCTCAAAAGATTAATTAGACACTGATTCAGTCTACTTTACACAATTTGGCGGATAAAGCAAAGAAATATGAGATTCCTACTGACCACCTACTACAACTGAGATCGCACAAGTTTTAAACAGGCACAAGATTCTGTAAATTGAGAAGAGCTCTACAAATCGATGAATGATTCCTGTAAAATAAAATAGATGAATATTCCCTTAAAACTTGTTCTCCTCATAATGGTGGAGGATAATATAACTTCTGTAAGGATGCACACTAAACGCTTAAGACGATTTTCCCAAGGACTGGGAGTCAGGAAGGAAGAGAAAAGTCCTTCTCAGACACAAGAGAAAAAACCTAAAATGGGTTTATGAACAAGGTGCGTGGAGAAGAAGGGATTATACAAGAGTGAGGGCCATATGTTACCAACTCTGTCGTAGGTTTTCATCCGAGATCGCACAATTTATTCGCCGATAGCCCAATCGGGACGCTAGAGTGCTATGTCAGTTTTGGATGAGAGTAGGAAGGAGAAAAAATAAATAAAATTTAACTTCCAGTGGCCCACTTTTTTTTATTATAAAGGATAACAGTAAAAACTCTAATAATAAAATTTAAATGAAATGAAAATAAAACATTTATATAATTATAATAAATCCAATATAATAACTAATTAATTTTTAATTACAATATACTTTAAAAAAATAGATTAAAAAAAAAGTAACTGACAGCGATTGTATTTGAACTCTGTACCTTCACTCTACGGAGCATACTGTTCACTAAAACCATAGTAAATATTTATCCAATATATATTATATACATCCAATATATATATTATCAGCTGTTATCACAAACTTCAGGAGAGGAGGTTTACACGAGAAAATACAACCTTTTTGTTTTTTTATTTGCCATACGGCTATTACTGTAAATGATTATGATAATGAGCATTTAAATGATAAAATTGTGAAAATAAACCTAATTATGCCATTTTTTTTTTAAGAAAATGCACATGAATTAAAATTTTATTGACATAGAAAAATGGAATAAAATTATTGTAAGGTAATGGTTTATTAATATAAAAGAAAAATCTAATTTAATATAAACTAAAACATAAAAAAAAAAGAGTTCAGCTGTTTGTTTTTTTTTAATTCAACTTAAACATTAAAAAAAAAACTGTCATCGTGTCCCAAAATTAAAAATAAAATAAAATAATATATATATTCCTTTAATAATATATAAATTTTACTTGTTCCTTTGAGGACCGCTCAGTTGCTACCATGGGGGCCCCTGGTGAAGATTTCGCTAACAATCATCCAGTCCGCTCTGTCCCATCTGATCTTCTTTTCGGAATACCATCCTCAACTTAGTGAAGAGGCGAATTTTGAGATTTATAGTGCACTAAAATCAAATTCGCAAATGTACACAGACTGTCGAACTAATTTCAGCTACAACACCTAAGCAGTAGGACCTTGGTCATATGAGGCGGCACTTGCCTCGATCTTGTATTCACCCTGGCGAAAGCCATCTTTAAATAACGACTGCTGTTTACTATTATCCAAACTCTAGCTTACATTGGTCTATAACATGGTCTCTCTGGTAATCTATTTTACATATTTTTTTTAAATTACCAATACGTTACGGTATTTCCGACGTAATACATATTTGGAAACCTTCTTTTTTGCACAATAATTAAATTTTATTAGTGTAAAAATAGAAGGAAAAGGAATCTCATAAATTTTGGTGAGGTGGCGGGATCTCTGCCGGTGCTAAGTCGGTAATTGTTCTCAGATATTGGAAGATAATAGTAAAAAATTGAGGCCTTCTATAGAGCAAGCTTTGGCAAAACGGTTGGGTAGTAATAATAGCTAATAATTTATCATGAGAACATATATTATTTTACTTATTTTATCATGATTATTTTTTTTTCTACAATCTTCTTTTTCTGTGCTTCTTATACCGGATAAATAAACTTATTCGGTCCATGATTAAGAGCAACCTCCTTCGAACAGCATTTCCAATATTTAAAAAATCCTTTCATTTCTATTTGTTTCCAATAATACCGTTCTTTCATTATTTGAACTCCCTAGGTAAGTATAGGAACCTTCAATGAGTTAAATGTTCCCTCAGGAATTAGATCATGGATTTGTTCTTCTTATCGTTGCGCTACAGACCGATCTGGTCCTTGGCCTCTCCCCAATAAGCCTTTGCCAGGCTCTTTTTTGGTTACTTTCCCCTTTAAGTTACCCTCTTTCCACGTAGATTTCGATCTGACTCTACCCCTTGACGATCCAAATTTCTCTCCAGAATTTTCTTAAAGGATATCTGTACCGTCAGTCTGAATGATATTAAAAACAAAAACTTTCAGATTGACCATTTAAAGTCAAGACTGATGTTTTACAGAGAGAATTCTGAAATCTGATCATGTAAAATTTATTATGGCTATTGGTAAGTAAAGTCATATTCTCATATTTATTTCGAAACCCTCGGTTAAAAGTACCCTTATTTCTATTCAGGTTATATGAAAATAAGAAAGTTTAGAATACAAAGGTTTATGAATGGATTTCTCGATTAAAAAAAAATATTGACTACATGGTTTGAGATTAGACAATAAACCTCTTTATACGCGCTCAATGAATGGAAGAAATTAAAGCAATGGTCTGGTGCCTCCATTGTTATAAATAAGAGCAGTCTGCATAAATTTCAATTCGAGTTTCAAAAATATAACCCTTAGGATTAAAATAAATCTTAAATTAACAAGTTTGTTAATTTACGCGGAAACTTCCTACTCTTTAAAACTAACAAATATGGGGAAAAAAATATGATTACCTTACTGCATATTTGCACCTTAATATGTTGGATTGTACTCTCATTGCCCTATTTCGAGTTCATAAGAGTTTTAACTCAAATAAATAGGGCAATAATAGATTATTTTCTAATTTATTTTAAACCTTAACAATGCATATACTTTTTAAAACTTAGATAATTCAACAACCGACGTTAGATAGCCTAAAATCTAAAAATATAGAACCACTGACAATAAAATAAACTTTATAATGTGGACAAGTTGGTATCTTCGAAGTACACCACTATGCTGCTGGTTCTGTGGTTTCCGGTTGTTTTTGAGACTTCCGTTCGTCAACCTTCAATCCTGTCTTGATCATTCCCTCAGTGAGCGGAGTGTATGACTCTGTACGATCCAAAATTTTTTCAGCGATTTCGTATAGGTCTTTCACAGTCTGAAACATAATATTCGAGTAATAATATTTATATATTATTATTTATTATATATTATTTAATAAATAATATTTCCTAGCGTGATCGGCATACAAAGCTTGAATTGATTGAAACTATATTTGTTTCTACATGTAAAATATGGTATGAAATTCAAAATACTTCACTATGGCTTGTACACCAACTTATGTGGTTAATATGTGCTAACTTAAGCTGTCAACCACCTCTTGTTTTCACCAATCGACTCTTTGGAGCTGAGTGGACAGAGTTTGTTTTTTGGTCTTTGCCTTTGTGTAAATATTCTGAACATATATGAAGGCTTATGTTTCTTTTTTAACCTATATATTATTTCTTTAAGAAATTTAATTCCTAAATATATAAAAAAAATCTTTGTAAGGATGAAGATGAATTAATTTTAAGATCCAGTGCGAATATATAACTCTTCATGTTTCAAATTTATAACTTAAAAACCACTTGTTCAAAAACTCTTAATAACATGGAGCATCGGGAAAAAAGTCCAATAATGTGGAAACGTTGACTAGAAGTGGAATTATTATTACCTCACCCACACAAAAAAATTCTTGTAAAATTTCTTTTTAAATTGTAAAATCAGTCTTCAGCAGTTCCATTAATACTGGGAAAAATAATTGTACCTAAAAATTCATCATTTTTTTATTTTACATCTTTAAACACGTAAATAAAAACAAAATTAGAATTTCGTAAGCAGTTCTTTTGCTTAAGAAATTGTAATTAAAAAAGTTTCATGATTCACTTCTTCAATGCGAATGGAATAACTTTTAAGAACGGAAATGTCCTTAGGTAAAAAGTAAGATTTAAATTTACTAAATTAGTAAAATTATTACCGACTATAGTGATTCTTTTCATAAAAAAATGTATTTTTGAAATAAGAAATTAAATAATAGATGTACACCATTTAGTTTATATTAAAAATAAAATATTTAATGGTAAGTTAATGGAATAGTGTGGACATCAAACAATCTTTGTGTGAGTGGCATAACCGTTGTAAAGTGGACTGATGGTAGGATTTGTTTAGAAATCTTCAGCCAAACTTGTGGCAGCATCCTGAGCGCAAGAGATCGTTCAAAAATGGAAAAGGTACTTTTAAAAAAATAATATTCCGAAAAACATATAGGGTCATTACAGAAGCAATATTTCTTGTAAAAACTGATACTTGGAAAGCTACAATTAATACTGAAATTTTTCTATTAACACAAAAATTCATTTGATTCAATGATAATTCGTTTGTTTATAATAGGGTATAACACTCTTGTGAAAGGTGGCTCACTACGGTACGGCTGTACTGTACCGAAAAATGAACTCCTAAAGGGCATGTACGAACTGGTGGTGATTCTGATTGGAAGTTACTTGTAGAGCAGGAGTGGCCAACAAGTCGATCGCGAGGCCAATTTAGGTTGATCGTCGAATTCTCGCAATGTCTGGGGTGGAATTCCATGTACCATGGACTTTGAAACGATAGTAGAAGACAAAAACATTCGGACATATTTCATATAGATAAAAAGTTATTAATTATCCACGTTCTTTTAGTTTCCTTGCACATGAGTTTTTTTCCCCTTTAAATAATTATTGTTGTTTTATACGTAGGTAGATAAGCCGTATGTATATCTGTACTTCAGTAAGATGTGTACTCAGCAAGCTATTGATAGATTTGTTAACGCCAGGTATATTAAGATATAAATATTTTAATTAGGCAATAAATAGATTTAATTCCTTTATTTATTTTGTGTCTTGGTTGGAAGTATATTTTGTTTAAAAGAAAGGGAATTATACTTGTAATGTTTGTATGGTGAAATACCGCCTAGTAGGGATTAGCCACAACAATACTACAGTGGGCTAAGGTCAGTAGCCTGTATACTCGCCCTGTCGATTAGCCTACGCACAGTCACCCTGTCGCTGTACTCGTCACCAGATCTTGCTGGGTGAGATCAGCGGTCACTCTTCCCATTAATATAAAAACTTTTACAAATCGATTTAACACTATTATACTTTGTTATCACAACAATAAAACTCGTTCAGCTGCTCCAACAAACTCCCCGTCCCAACTACCATCGAAGACCGAAATACCTCTGCATACCACAGCTCCACATAAATCACGAGTGGCCTAACCCTCACTCAGTACTTCCAGTCGCACAAACTATCCATCCCAAGCTCCTGATCCATTTCATCATTACCAAAATCCAATGAATATAACCTCAATCCTTACATCCTTCCTGAAAGATCATCAAGAAACCGTCAAACTCCTCATTAACCTTCTCACAAGAATTCTATCCGAAATCCCGCTTAACTTCCCACGATGAGCATAAACCCCTAGCTGTCGTGTTATGGAATGATGAACATGATAAACACATTGATATAGCTGACTGAAAATCATTTCACACAAAGGACACACTTTTACATACGTGACTACATCACTTATAGATCAGACTATCTGGACAACACTTCCCATGCTGGTTCTTGTATCCTTATCCCTCTCCCTTATTCCTTCTAATCCAACTGATGCAATTCAATCAACCTCCGTTACCAGATCAACTCACCCTTTCCATGTTACCTTTTCAGGTGTATACTGTCCTCCTGGTAATAACCTTTCTTATAACCTCCTTGATTCCTTATACTGAAACCTCGGACCGCGCTTCATTGCTGGAGGAGACTTTAATGCAAGCATCAGCGATGGGGATCCCGCACATCCAACTCCCGTGGTAGCATCCTATCCCGTGTTTCCACCTCCAATACCTATTCCATTCTCTCTCCCAAAAATCCGACTAAATACGGCCTACATCCCTCAAAAAGCTTCTTGATATCCTTGGCATATTTATCACCTCCCATATTTCTCCCTCTCAAGCCATTTTTGAATCCCTGGATGATCTATCATCAGATCACAGTCCAGTTCTGCTATTTTTACATTCAAGCTTTGTACCAAAGCCCTCCACCCCTTCATTGATAACAGGGAGAGTTGACAGAGACAAATTTAAGTGTGACCTGGAAACTAAACTAGACTTAAACATTCGACTGAAGACAAAACAAGACATTGACGAAGCTATTGAAAAATTCACATCATCAATAAGAACAAGTATAACTGACAACACATCAACTAAACGAATTAATAATAATAAACAAAATAACCTGCCACAGCATATTCGTATCTTATTAGGGGAAAAACGCAGAGCAATATCAAAGTGACAAAGGACCACATATCCAACTGACAAAATATATTACACCAAATTGACTAACAAACTAAAAGTAGAAATCAGAAAATACAAAATGTAATTAACTTTACAGAAAATCTTACAACTACTGTAATCATTATGGAGGACCAATAAAAAACTGCTGAATATCAAAGATATTAAACACCCACTTCTCACCGAATACCAAACCTGGACCAGAACTGACGCAGAAAAATCACAAACATTCGGACAATACCTTTCTAAAACCTTTACTCCTCATCCTGATATCCTTAACCCAATTCACCTTGAATGTATTGAAGCAGAATTAAATAATCCGGTCTAAATGACCCTCCCCCCTAAAGCATTTCATTCTTCTGAAATTTCTAGCATCATTCAAAGATTACCTACCCGCAAAGGTCCTAGATACGACCTAATAACATCCCACATTTTAAAACTTCTTCCTCGGAAAGCCATCCTATTCCTCATCTACATATATAACACCGTACTCCGTTTCACATATTTTCCTGACTCCTGAAAACTATCTATTTTAGGATGCACATTCTCGGGAGAGCTACAGTTCAACGAGGATTCGGTGACAAAGTTGAATATGAATTTGGATAAGCTTGTCACCTCGTGCTTGCTTAAGCCTGAGTAGAAGGTCAACACTGTCAACCAGTACGTGTTCCCGGGTCTTACATACCCTCTCCAGACTGGTCCCCTCACAAAGCTACGTCCTGAAATCCTGGATGACATCGACACAATGATTCGCAGAAGCCATTATAGGGCTCCCTGCGAACACCTCCACGGCGATGTTGTATGCTCCGAGGAGGTACAGAGGCCTAGGCTTGATCCGCTGCCAATGGGAAGCTCCCCTTCAACACTGGTCCATTGGTCAGCGGCTGTCAAATGTACCCGATGCTCTGTTCCAGTCCACTTTCGATTGTTCAGCTGAGATGTGCCGATAGATTGGGCGTTGAGGGGCATCGGAGTGTGAAAGCTCTACGACAGTTGCTACGTGAAAATGCGTTCGAGGAATGGGCTAACTGCAGGTGGCAGGGCATTGGAGTACGCCATTTCAAAGAGACCCCGAGAGCAAATAAGTTTATATCCGATAAACAAATACTTACGGGCTCTGAATGGTCCAATACCCTGAAATTGAATATAAATTATGCATCCCTACGTGGAGTCCCAGGTGTCAGCGGACAGCAAGGAGAAGTTGGATCCCTCTGTCGCAAATGCAACAGAGAGCCGGAAACACAAGCACATGTGCTAGGGAAATGCCCCAACGACTCCCTCCTCATAACACGTCGACATCATAGAGTGAAATACGAGTTAATGAAGCTCCTAAAAGAAAGAGATTTTGCCTGCTTTGACGAGGTCTACTGCGTAGATACGGATGGATCCACAAGATATGCGGATATTGTTGCTTTCCCTAAGAAGGGGAAGTCGGCAATCATTCTGGATCCCACTGTGAGATATGACAATAACGACCTTGACCAGGCAAATAAGGTAGATAGGGAAAAGAA
>NW_027109000.1:486737-490749 GCF_000696795.3 Halyomorpha halys
GCTCGGGGTCGATGTCCAGGACGTGGCTAGGTTGACAGAAAATATAATACTTGACTCCCTGGGAATCATACACCATCACATGCATGGAAATTGATGAGTACGGGAGTTTATCCAGAAGTGAGATGGCATGCATGCATCGCATATCTTATTTGTTGTTTTAATTATTATTTTAAATATTTTAATATTTGTTATATAGGGGAATTTTTTGATCAAATGAAATAGGGGTTGTGAAATAGAAGGGAAAGAAAAAAAAAGGAATAAATCGAAAACTTGTAGTTAGTTTGTTGACTGGTATTAATTGTAAAAGAAAAGTAAAAGAAAACTGTGGAAGGAAAAAAAAATGTTATCTATCTATTATATTATATCTTGTAAAAATATGTAACTTATATTTGTCATGTCACGGATTGATCAGTATGCTGTGTAATGTAGCAACCCGATGTATTTGGGCAGCATGAATGAATAAAGTATTTCTTTCTCCTAAAATGATCCCCAAACCACAAAAGCCTCCAGAATACCCATCATCCTATCGCCCTATCTCTCTATTACCGATCATGGGCAAAATCCTTGAAAAACTCATTTTGAAACGCCTATACCCCATCCTGGATTCCAATCGTATAATCCCAGATCACCAGTTTGGAACAACACAGGACTGAAAAAACAGGAAACTGCACGTCGATTTCGACTATTACAGCACATACTAGACAAACGGTCAAAACTTCCAACACATTGCAAAAGACTGATCTACATGACTGTAGTCAGGCCAATCTGGACATATGGAGTTTCATGGAGGACATTTGGGGCTTCACTAAACCTTCGAATTCCTCTTGTATCCAATCCTTACAATCCAAAATCCTTCGTAAAATCCTCAATGCCACTTATTTTGTCACAAATAAAATCATACATAAAGACCTTAATATTCCCATTGTAACCGATCTAGCCCGAATCTGATATCACTCCTTTCATTATAAACTCCCTAACCACTCAGACCCCCTAGTTTCTAACCTTGCATTCTCTTCCATTCCTGACAATCCTCCGAGACGCTTGAAAAGAGGATAGTCACAAGACCTGCTAATGTAAAATGTCATTAGAGTGCTACCAATGGGTAGTTGCTCTACACGCCTGTAACACTCCATTTTTACTAAGATCAAATTTACAGAATGTATTATATAATATATAGTTGAGAATTTCAATAAATATATTAAAATAAAAAATAATTTATCAAACTATTCAATCCAATATACGTACCTCCACCTCCATATTTTCGATATATCTCAATTTTTTTTTCAACACAAGGGTGAATAAAATATAAACGTTAATTGTTTCTTATAAATTTATTGATAATTATTATGCACAAAGGAAGAATTCAATATTCCTCAATATAGTATCCCGTGCAGTCTACATTTTGTTATCGATTTGGAAGCTTTGATGTTCCTTGTCCAGACAATGCTCGAGTGCAACTTATCAGCCGATTGCGCACGTGCTCCTTCATTGATTTCGAATCGTTCTTCTCAAAGTGTTTCTTTCAAGATCTCGAACAATATCTATCACAGGGGGACAATTCTGAACTTAATTGGAGTCCAAAGGTTTCACAGACCACTTGTCTCAATTTATCCCAGTCAAGGGAGGTTTCGTGTTGCTATAGAGAAGATAACACCTTTAAAGTGTTGATACAGACATATTTATTTCTATAGATGGTTAACACTAGAAACTTCACCAGTTAAACACCAATTATCTTGTATTGTAATTAATTTTCTCTACCTGGTGTTTTCTAACCTACATAAGGAGGGGGGTCACCTTAGAGAAACCGACATATAGTGGTAGGGTCGAGATTACATTCCGTGGGACCGTCATGAAATAAAAGTCATCCCGCCCAGGCCGGAATCGAACCTGCGCCATTGTAGACATGAAGTCGTTCTCATAGAGATATGCTTAGGTCACGCTTCAACTCCCTCAGCTTCAACAGTCATTCTAGTTGTGATCTGTAAAACTATTCCTTGAATTTTTCGCAGCCATTTTGAGGTTCTCAGGCCTAAGTGTAAACTCGATTTTGGTAAATGTTTTCGAAGGTTTAACACCTTCATTGGTAAGAACTTCGTGAGTTGTGGAACAAATATATATATAATCAATACTTCTTGTTAGCTCGTTGCAGAACTGAGGACAGAACCAAAAGTCATCTTATTCCACTTCCAAACCGACGATCGTTTTAGGTTACATTTCCGTTTATATTTAATTCATACTTGTATATCAATGTTTTTCCTTCTACATTCCCATCGTTTGTTTTATTTTCATCCTAATATTAATAGTTCGTATATTATTATAACTCATACACTAGTCGTCCTCCACCACCACCGGGAAGACCACCGAGCCCCATCGAGAAGCCGATTTTCTCCACCTTTGGCCGTCTAGAGTCGGTACTTCGTCGCACCAAGGGAAACAAATCTTCTGGACTAGATGAGATCCCAAGCGACCTATTGAAGATGCTTCCAAGGAAGGGCAAAGCCTTCCTGCTGAATATCTTTAACTCGTCCATGCGAATCTCTTACTTCCCAGCTGCCAGGAAGCGAGCGATTGTGGTGCCACTACTGAAGCCAGGGAAGACAGGGGACTCCCCAGAGCACTGTCGTCCGATCAGCCTCCTCTCGCACATGAGCAAGGTCTTTGAGCTCCTGATACATGACCACATGGAACACTGCAGGGAGGCGGGTGTGATACTATCTGAGCAGACCGCATTTCAACGAGGTGTTCCATGTGACCATCACCTGGTGAAGTAACACGCTCACACCATAGAGCGTATGAAAAACAACAATGCAACTGCCCTCATCTCATGGACTGTAGCCATGCCTTCCAGAGCGTGCCCCTCTCGCTGATACTCCGCCGACTGGAGGAGTTTAGGTTTCCCGCCGCCCTAGGCTGATTGTTCAGGAACTACCTTAGTGAACGATCATTCAAATGGGGCGAAATGCTGCTTCGCCATAGATAGTTTAGTTATTATTTGAGTTATTTTTACCACACCTTGACCATTTCCTTTTTTTATATTATTTCTTATCTTTTCAGTTTCTTGTTATACTGAATTTTCTTTTCTTTTATCGCTTTCCTTATAATATGGTTATCTTGTTTTCTTTTTAGCCATTATGAAGAACTAAATTTTGGGTGAACCATGGCACAAATTAAATAAAACCAAGTTTTACTTATTTATACTCATTACTACTCCACTGACCACACCTCTGACTCAGACTTTTTTTGTACTGTCTCACTTTAATTTCCTCAATCATATTGTAATTGCAAATTAATTCCTAAACAACATAATTACTGTTACCAAGTTTAAAAAAAGTATTATTTAGTTATTTAACAAGGAGAAAACATTTCAATATTTACATTAGTAGGGTTTTAATTTATTAATATCAAAGTATTTTAATGAGCAGAATTAGATCATTGTAAATATTTTAATGTTAAATAAAAAATGGCTAATAGAAAAAATAAATACTTTCAAAAACAATAATTTTACAGTTGTTAGAATAATTATATTAATTTTTTTCTCAATTATTTTAATAATATTATATTACAGAATTTAATTTTATTCTGTATGAAGTAAACTCAAATATTATTGAATTCTTTGTGGAGTAACAGAAACTTATGAACAGAAAAATGGCCATTATTTCCATCTACATGTAAAATAGTAAATTTCTGTTCATAGTTTCCTTTATATATTTCAGATCATAAATCTCTGGAACATTTCTGGTATGAATTTTCTTAAGGAATACTAGTAGTGGTGGAAAGAACTTACAAATGGGCCTATTAATTATTTTTGTCCACCTTAAGGTAACCAATGGAAACCTCCTCCTCTTCCTCCATCTTTTGTTTTCTTAATGAAATCCGAAAAAGAAAGCCATTCATTTGGATAATACCTTATTTTCCTGAATGCTTTATGGTGTGCTTTATTCCACCTGAGCCAAGTAGATTATATCGAATCCTATAACTATAACTATAGAGTATATCGTATCCTATAACTATA
>NW_027109000.1:490828-501564 GCF_000696795.3 Halyomorpha halys
CTATAACTATAGAGTATATCGTATCCTATAACTATAATTATAGAGTATATCGTATCCTATAACTATAACTATTGAGTATATCGTAGACTATAACTCTTTTACTGAACTGTTTCCTACAGTAAATCCTTCACTATTCATATCATTTTGGTATTGGAATCTTGTGGAGGAAACAAGTCAGGCAAAGTGAGCCAAGTGATCCTACCTGAGATACCACCGCTTAATATCCAAGGTGGGAGTGTAAAGATTTATTTCTCGGGATCGCTGGGAAATAAATATTAATATCCCCAAATTGGAATCGAACCCACAACGTTCCGAACCGGGTACTCTAGGATCTACCCACACTACTGCATTGTCCCTCGTACATATAATTATCTAGGCAAAAGTTAACCTTTATTTTCTTATTCAAATTGCTCCAAAACTCAGACTGGAATATAAAGGATAAAATTTTGGGATCTGATTAAGAGTACCTAAAAGAAGTTTCTAAATAATAATAAATAGAAGTTTGTTTTATGTGGTAATACGAAACTATTGTTGTAGTTATACTATTGTAGTTTTAAATCTTTCTTTTAAAATTATCCAGTCATTACTGATATTATCATTAGTTAAAGGACTTTGTTTTAGGATAGCTAACGTACTCACATGAGCCGCCTTCAGATCCTTGACCAGAGAAGGTTCGTATTTGATTCTATGGTAAAACTCCTGAGACATGAGGGTGGTGTAACTAGGTTCCATTTTCATATCGAGTTGTTTTTTTTTCCTTTCAATTTCGACAAAGTCTACTTCTGGGTCTTTTTCAAGCTCCGATTCATCTGAAGCCACAGATTCCTCAGGTGATTTAACAGTAAACTGTTTGTAATCCCAGGTCATTTTTTTTCGAGTTTGATAAGGCTTTTCTGTCTAGAAATGAATATTTGTATAAATAATCTGACAAATTTGTTAAAAATTAATTTTAGGTTTATATTGTGTGTTTTATTATGTTATATTTTAATAGTGATAAATTTCATACCTGACTACTGTTAATCTATTCAACAAAAAATTCTATAATTTTTCCACTTAAAGAATTAAAAGACTTTACTTTTGAGTAGCTTTTCATTAAAACCCAATTTTACTACATCAGCTGCCAAAGGCAATAAATTTTTGTTTTCAAATATCTATTAACTTATACGTTCCTGAGAACCCTAAGTGAGATATTAAAATCCAGTAACCCTTAACCTAATTTTAAAACTTCTTCCCAATAGAAAACCCTGGATCAGTATTTGTATTCAGGCCATTATCTAATTCGTATATTCAGAAGAAAAGTACGATGTCGTCTACACAACATAATATTTAAAATCAAAGTAGTATAACAATAATTTAACTCACTTTTTTCTTTATCGCTTGGAAAGCTTTCTCTACTTGATTCCTAACTTCAATGATGGGATGTTTTTCTAATGAGTTGTCATCAAGAGGCTGAATTCCATCCAAAGCAAGCCCCTTCCTTCTTTCAGACTCCCATTTCTGTAATAAAACTCAGAAATTATTAAACATTAAATAATGTGGAGCTTTAATGCAATTTTATGAAAATAAACAACAGATATTTGAGAAGACTTCTAGAAAGTAATTACTCTAGTATTACAGTTAAATTACACATTTAAGTTTGTATCAATAAAAAAATTAATTATCAAAATATAACTCCTTCAAGTTATATTGATTCATCATGTTATATTATTGATATTGACTTATTCGAGTTATTGATCCAATCAAAGGTTTTAATACGTTTAAGAAATATTTTTAAGGAAGCGAGAAACTTACTAAATCAATACATTCTATACTCAATAAGTCCGCAAATGGAAACGGTATTTCAGTGTCTTTCGTTTGGATTCCTGGGAACTGCGAACTAGCCGGTAAGGAACTGGTAGATCGGGCAGGAAAGGTGTCGGTTTCTGAATCCATTTATATCGCGGAGTACCTGTCGATGAAATCTATGTCCTTATCAAACATAATAGTAAATTGAAATGGTAGCAAATGCAGATAATTCGTACGGATAATAAATTAAGGGAAATCAGAAGTAAAATCTCTCCTTGAATAATATCTACTGGATTTGTGGGCAAAGAGGACGTGACCAATTGGTCATACGCACCTGACCTACATTATCTTTTGGGACGCGATTCTCCACCTGTACGCCAGACTTGCAGAGTATACGGTTCCCTCAAATCTTGTTTTACCAGAAGACCTCCATTACATTTTGCAGGCTGTAGATAAACTTTCTGATGTTCTCAATCATTCCAAACTTTACTATAAAATTTAGTTTGTAGTTGAGGGTACAGCCAATAAGTCAAAAATTACAAGTACATCCTTTAATTAAAAAATTAAAGCAATAATGACCAATTAGTGGTTGATGTCTTAAATTAATTTTTAAAAAAATACTGTTATATTACGTAATTTTTCATTAAATTATTTTTAATAATTTAAATTGCTAGGTAGAAGGGCGTCGGTAACGACGCAATGCGATTCCTGAAATTTTGGTAGCAATCATGAATCCATGTACTTAATTAATATCTGTTGCCAATCGTCAATTAGAAAAATAAATACTTGTTTTATATGTCTATATTATTTTAGGTGTGCATAGTTAAAAATAATGAAAAATATGTTTTTTAACCATCAGCAACGTCATTAAAACGCGAAGTTTCACTTACGATTTTTTTTACTCTACAGATATAAATATAACGTTGGTTTGCAAAATAAGAAATTATCAAGAAATCGCTGAAAAAAGAATAAATATAGTAATTTTTTTTCCTTACCCTTCGAGCATCAAGTCTCTCCTCAAATGCAGTCCAATAACTTTCATAAAGCTTATTCTGCAAGTTACACATAAAATCTTTGTCCATCACTTTTACTACATCCGTGTTTATCAGCTTTATCAATTTTTTTCTTACTTCGGGATCCTCGAACCTGAAAAATATATTAAAAGTGCGCATAATGAAATTTATATGTGTTCTTTACAATAATAACAATTGTTTATGTATATAAAATAAATTGTACCGCAGCAACCAAATAAGGGTTAGGGATGCAGTGCTTTGTAAAGAAGTAGTGTTACTAGGCCAACGGTTGTGCAAGGCGATTTGGTCAGAATCAACCTCAGATTTTTCCCCAATAAAGCGTACCACCACAGAAGACTACCAAACCCGCTAGGTTGATTCACCGTTAATGTAACAGAATAAATAATTGTCTGTCACAGCCGGATTTGAACCCGAGTCCATAGAGTTAGTAGCAAAGTACCTTACCGCTGAACTAATGACTTTAAAAATAGAAAATAAATTAAAAATCTGTACCATTACAACCTATGAAGGGTCAGGGATTCAGTGTTTTGTAAGGAAGTACTGTTACTAGAGCAACAGTTGTGCAAGGAGGTGATTTGGTCAGAATCACGCTCGACCACTGGATTTTTACCCAATTAGGGTTACCTAATTTATGAGGCTAGGTGGACCCCGGGAGGGCTCACGGCTACAAAGTAATAGAGAACAATTTTCTGGCCAGCCGGATTCGAACCCCGGTCCTTGGAGTTAGTAGCATCGCGCCTTATCATAGTGCCACCGCGCTCCCAAATGCAATTAACAGTTTTTAATTGAAATTTAATTACAAACCTCTTTAGAAAGAACATAGCATTTAGTCGTATTCTATCTGAAACTATTGTCACTAAATAGATGTGATTATCAATCGACTAAAATTTTTCAAGGAACCTTCAATTCCAAAAAAAATGTTGATTACACACATTTCAAACTATGTTGTCCAGTTTTTGTGGAAAAACGTTCATTATTATTTTTTTTTATTACTTCGAAATTTCTACATCTTCGATAACATTTCATTGCTCTTTGGAAGAATTATTAAATTTGAGATAAAACAAACTATAATAATTATCTCTCTATCGGACCATTATTAATAAAGATACAGAAAAGAATAACGGTGTTGGTATTAGCATGCAAAATGATAAGAAAAGGCTTGAGAATAAAGAAACAAAATATTTACCTAAACATTTAAAAAAAATATAAATAGAAAAAAAAATTGAAAAGGATTATATTTATAACATAGATGAATATTATTAGCTCTAAAATTATCACTTCTGATTATAAATAACTTCATATTATTAACATAAATAGTATTACAAATATTATACTTGAAACATTTTCGTTGAAGTATAACAGTGGTTCAGATCACTGTGAAATATATTTTCGAGTAGATTATGCTTGCCTGAGAAAGAATTGAAATCGTAAAAGAATGGATTTGCAAAACACATTGAAATTATTAATTGAAATGCCACTAAAACTGTATTATCTCATAACTTTGAAAAAATACTTTATACCTGTTAATTCTTTTTATTTTATAGACATCTAGGAAGAACTCTACAAAACCAGAAAAAAATAAATTGGTTTATAGAAAACAATGACTGGAACAAGGTTACTATAGAATGATGCGTTAATTTTAGTTATTCATTTATGTTTTTTGAAGTAAAAAAACCTGATAGTTGATTTTTAAGGAATTACTAAGTATGTTAATTTAAAGGAGGACTTGATTTATTTTTAATTAAATTAATATTTTTTTATTAATTTATTTGATTATGGCATCTATCTAGTTTGATTAATTAGCAAAATAAATTAAAATAATAATAATATATATTGCATCAATATATTATTTATTATTCCTGAAATCAGATGGAAATTAATCAACTATTATTAGTGTTTAACTACAAACCATAAACCTCGAGCGGAAAATCCTTCTTTCTCTCTCTTCCTCATATGATCGTTCTGCACTTAGCACTCATATATCATTAACAATAAGTGCCCTACGAAAAACACTTATTCATTATTTAAGATAAACAGAATTAGACAGAGATGAACTTGCGTGACGTTAACGTGTGGGATCGTTTTGCTGAAGTGCAGGCTATGTCTCGATTCGCGGTGTTCCTTTGGAGAAGAGGCAAGAACTGTAGCTCAGTCTGCGCATCAATGTGGGCCCGGCCATAGACTTGGGCTATGCAATGAAGAAGGGGAATGACCTCAGCCCGACAATAAACATTGATTATAGTTTAGTACCTCCAGGGGTCGCTCATCTGCGTGTCTAAATGTATTAGTTGAAAAGTCGGTGTAAGAAAATGCACTATATTTTTACTTCCTCAATTACCACAGGTTGAGGATTAATAGTTATCATTTAACTTCCTTTTCTTAAAAATAATAAAATAACTGATACATTAAAGCTCTTATTCTGAGCTCTTTCCTCATTACGTACGCATGGAACTATAATTGCGACTGAAACTAATATTCTCATACGAATGAGAATAGTAAACAGATATTCTCGGTACACCACAATTTCAAGTATTCAGTATGACTTACAGGTCCCGGAAATTTTTACAATACACATACTTACGTACCTACTTGATACAAAATTTTTCTCTCTTACCCCCATATCCAATAACCCGTAAATTCAAAACATTAGAGACTACGGACAGGACGTAGCTAAAAAGATACACCCCCAAACGTAATAAACATATTCTAATGGACTAAACGTGAACACTGAACATTTCTCTCACCAGTACACTCCTAACAGGACATTTTTTTTTTCCTCATTTAAGCATTTTTCTCACCTGGACATTCCCTGCGTTATGAGCTGAAGCAAGAAGATCATAGATCTTTTACGAAATTTGGATTCTTCAGCCCCTGATGAAAGAGCTATAGTTTACAATCTAAATTTCTAATTGAAAACAGGCTTTTAATCGAGTCTGGCACCCAGGACTGCAATACAAGGTCCGAAAATTGCTACCCCCTACATACTTTCTCATCATTCGTTCTTTTCTCATTGATAGATTATTCCAAGTAAACCAAAATGGTTCCTGATCAGTTCTTATCTCTCAGACAGGTTATTTCAAGTAAATCAGAACAGCGCTTATTCATCCCTGTTTCCTCAGTCTGCTGGTGTAGCTCAGGGTACTATCCTTGGTCCTATCCTTTATACAGTTTTTACAGCTGATATCTCAACCATCCTAACACCATTCTCACAACGTATGCCGATGACACATGCCTATTGTCAGTGAATAATGATCCTTCCATTGTATCCCAAACCCACATCCCCACCATTGAAGAATGGTGCCAAAACTGGAGAATTAAAATAAATTCCAATAAATCCCACAAAATCAAATTTACCCTTCTTCGTAAGCCCTCGTCTTGCCCCACAGTATCTTTTAATAATACCCCATTTATTCCTGTTGAACAGATCCGTTACTTAGGACTAAATCTCGACAAACGACTGACATGGAATCCTTATACAAGACTAAAAAGACAAGAAACTGCTCGTCGATTCCGACTATTACAACATTTACTAGACAAACGGTCTAAATTGTCAATCCATTACAAAAGAGTGATCTACATGACTACTATAAGGCCTATCTGGACATGCGGAGTTGAGCTATGGGGCTCCACTAAACCATCTAATTCCTCTCGAATCCAATCTTTACAGTCCAAAATCCTTAATGCTGCTTATTTTGTCACAAATCAAATCATCCATCAGGACCTCAATGTCCCCTATGTTGCCGATTTGGCCAGAACCAGATACCAATCCTTCCATTATAAACTTCCCAACCAACCAAACCAACTCGTTTCTACCCTGGCTTCTCCTTCACTACCTAATAAACCTCCTAGGTGTCTGAAAAGAAGATGGCCTCGAGATCCCTTTAGACATGCTTTTGGAGTTCTATTAATGGGTATGTTAGTATCATGTGATAATATAACTTACAGCAAATTTACTTGATGTATATATATATATGTATACAGTTGTAAATAACAATAAATAAATTATTTTAAAAAAAATTTCTAATTGTATTGAAAGTAATCGTAAAGATATTTACCATCATCATTTTCAATTACATGTATAAAAAATATATCCCAAATGCTCTACTATGAGCTAAATGCTCAAGGAACACCTCTTAGGGTACAAAAAACTCTCCTTCCAGGTTAAATTCAAAGTGAGGAAGCAAAAATAATTTTTTGTCGATCTTAATAATGAATATTGATAGAATATTAACCATTTGTCCTTTCCGTCCAATCATGGTCGCTCCCTAGCCCCTCAAGAATGTTTATTGGAGCAAGGGAGTGATAACCTAGGGAGAGACAAAGAAGACTATATATCAGTTGCCTAGCCAGCAGTATTGCCTGGTCTCCTTTCACGGCATTTTTTTCTTGTTAATGTATATTATAATGCCTGCTTTAATAAGCGTACCTTAAAAGAACCTAATGGTTATTTTAATAACGTGCTAGGTAGTGACTGGAAACCATGTGACAGTGGTAAACAATATTATGGTGATTTGTGAGTTCGACTTAAAATTCAAATTATGTGTTATATCGACACTTGAATGGATGCTAAACAGACAGTCATTTTACTAGATTTACTGCGAAGGACATTGGTGTCATTGTCAAATTAAGTCGGAAACTCAACTTTGTGACAGGATGGGGCAATGAAAAACTAACCTTAAATATAGGGTTGGCAAATAAGTGCTTTCGGTTTTCTTGTTTAAAAGAAAACTAAGTATTTTTGTACATAATATTTATTTTAATTTACAATGTAATGTCCATTATTTTCGATTACCTTACCCCATCCCTCTAACAGCTGAATAATCTTCATGTTCATAGAATGTCTTTGGTTTTTAAGCAAAAGAATGATCAATGTGCTCCCCCTGACATTGTTTTCAAACCGTTTTCCACTTAAGGAATTTTGTAGAGACCGGAATAAGCGGTAGTCTCTATGAGCAAGGCCCGGTAAATAGGGAGGGTGGGGCAAAAGATCCCATTTAAGGGCTTTCAATTTATTGCGGGTGACTAACAAAGTGTAGGGCCTAGCGTTGTAATGATGGAATACGACACCCTTTCGATTTACCAGTTCTGAGCATTTTCTCCGAATCGATTCATCCAATTTTGTTAATTGTGAGCAGTATAGAGTGGAATCGATCGATACACCTTGTGGCAACAGCTCATAAAAAATCACACCCTTGAAATCCCACCATACAGAAAGCATTATCTTCTTTGGGTGCAATACCGCTTTAGATGTGGTTCCAGGTGGTTCGTTGCTGGGTCTCCAAGATTTTGTTCGCACCACATTATCGTAGACAATTTTTTATCCCCTGTCACAAGTATTATAATTTTTTGTAGTATCACAAATGGAAATACGTGTTGCCAAGTTGGCTTCGGTCAGAGAATGGGAGACCCAAACATCAAGCCTAGAAACGTAGCTGAGCTTCCACAAATGATTTTTTACGCTTGCATTGTATTACGTCTAGGATCCCTGCAATGTCTCACACTGATTGCGAGGGATTTTGATCGACTCTCGCCTTACCATCAATGGTTTAAATTACTTGTGGGTGAATAAGTTGCGGTGCGTCATTTATGTCAAAATTCTCTGCTCGAAATTTGGCAAACCAATTTTGACACGAGGCTCTGTTAAGGTATCATTCCCATAGACCCCACATATTTTTGCATGTGTTTCTGCAGCTTGCTTTCCTATATAAGATATGCCCGTAATGCACGATATTTCCGTCCAACTTCTCAGCTGGATTACAAACAAAATATTGATCTAATCTTTACAAGTGTCAACAGACATAACAATAATCGCATTTGAAAAATGTGACGTATTATAAACAAAATATGAATACAAAAACCGAAAGGACTTATTTGCCAACCCTATACTTTATAACTTTATAACTTTTAATGAACAGAACTTCAAAATAAAATAAAAAAAGTATTGATCTAAAGAAGTGTAATATCAGAAAAAAAAATCATTCTTATTCAGGTATTCAATCATTTTAAAAAAGTCCTATTACTGAAATATTTATTTAATTATTTATTCATTCCACCTCTACCCCTAAGGGTCATTGGTATATCAAATGACAACTGAAATAGCATAATAAATACTATTACTGTAAAGCATCGAAAGTGGATAATGAACCATATAAAAAAACTAAAAATAAAACACATACCATATTATTCCCACCCACTCACTGGATGGCACGTTTCTCTGTTCAAGAGGGCTATATCATAACTAGATGAATATGCTAGCTGAGCACAGAAATGAATAATAAGTGGAGTACTATTTCTTCTTCAACTGAAGTGATTTACAACAAACAAAATTCTAGTATTGTTGAGTTTTATTTCATGGTGGAAAACCGGAATAGATCTTCACCGCCTCATTATAGTTAGGGTATGTATTTCACCATAAATCTGCAATTCATAACTAGATATTGGTCCGGATGAATAATAACGCAACTATAAAGCTTTGTGAAATTGACTTTATTGTGGTGCCAGGCTCAAAAATGCATTTATTTGACGTTTGTAAATCATCATTGTTGTAATTTAAAAAATCCAACCATGGCTAAGTTTAATTTTTTTTCATTTACAAACATCTTGTAAATGTATTATTGAACCCTCCAACACAATAATCAATTTACATAATTTTACAGTTGCGTCACTATTTTTTCAGTACAGCATGGTGATTTCCTATAGGTCCTATAGTCTGTATTATATTCAAACTCTGGGAACTTACAATTTTTTAATAATCGTAAGTAGCAAAAGATTTCAAAAGTATACATAGATCGTATTAGATAGTTCGAAACAATTGTTTTGCAGTCTCATGGTTTGGCGTCACTTAAAAAAAAATTAAATTATCCCATAAGAAAAAAAAAATCAAGTAAACAAGAAAATAGTACTAATATAGATGATTTGGGACAAAAATTTGTAAAACATTTTTGATGAAATTACGTTATTATCAGATAACTTGTGAATTTCATATTTCAGTCTTGATACTACACTGATAAGAATCGAAAACAATCTGACAAGATATCTTTCTGGATTGGACCAACTGAGCAAATTTGAAATTCCATATAAATTTTTACATGAAAATGTACTGATCGATGGTGCTGGTTTGGGAAATTACACTTCTAAGTTTTGATGTTTTGAGGGACCTTAATACAAATCTGAGGTTTGACATATTTTCTAATATTTGCCAATTTTTTTTTGTTGGAATATATTGGAGATTTTCTAAAAATTTGATTATTGGTGATTTTTTAGTTAGTCTCAATAATGAGGGTAAGAATTTGAAATTAATTTTTTATGCAAATTATTTCCAGGTTTTATTTGATAGGGGTTTTTATCTAAGAAAATTCAGAATATTTATTTAAAAACTCAATTTTTTGTTTTACTCTGATTAGATTTTTATTGAAATTGGGTTCTGAAAATTGCCGATTATCGAATTGATTCGACGTTCTCTAATGGTTGGTATTGGAAACGTATGGTTCGAAATTATCAAATAAAAACTTAGTTGGTTGAAATTGATAACTATGATCATAAATATGTCGTCGTTCAATTAATCATTTCGTGTATATTTTAGTAAAATAAAGTTACCAAACAAGATTGAAAAAATTACTTTTTCAACTGTAATAATTAAAAGCTGTGGTGTTCTTCAGAAGTATCTCTGAGCGCTACGATACAACGCAGACAAGGTTTTTGTTTTTAAATATAATACGAGGCAATCCACAGCGAAGGTGAAGTTTGCCTTTGCATACTGACTGACCTCTCAGGAACATTCCTAATATCATCACATCTATACTAGATTATATAAACTGATTTAATAGCAATAGTTGATATTGAGAAATATATATAAGTTACGGACTGTCAGCTGACAGGTCCATATCAGCTGATCGAGAACAGCTGACCGATTGTATA
>NW_027109001.1:0-309 GCF_000696795.3 Halyomorpha halys
AATGCTTATGTGAATCTTATGCTAAAATTATAATTTAATTTTCAAATAGCATTTATGTTAACTTTTTTAATAAACGTTAAAAAGGTTGAGAGGTCAAAGTAAAAACTAACCATTGGAAAACGCGAAAATATTTATAAATAACTTCAGTTTTTTTAAACGTTGTACGTCAATCTGAGATAAATTCTACTACTTTATATGCTAGATGTTAATTTTTTCAAACTATTTGGCTATCCATCGATTTATTATAATGTATTATAACTGTTATTTCTGGATGTATTTATTCCACCTTAGAAAATATTAGTATTTTTT
>NW_027109001.1:359-2652 GCF_000696795.3 Halyomorpha halys
TTTATATGCTAGATGTTAATTTTTTCAAACTATTTGGCTATCCATCGATTTATTATAATGTATTATAACTGTTATTTCTGGATGTATTTATTCCACCTTAGAAAATATTAGTATTTTTTATATTAAATTAATTATTAATTTTTTTATGGTTTATATTTTTCAATTTTTATTATCACTGGAAAAATGAGATGGCTAATTATTTTGGTTGAACGGTCATACCTTAGGACGCTGCAACATTAAATTGTAAATTTATTTGGATAAAATGAAAAAATGTCAATTGTTCAATAAAAGAAAAATACAGATATAATAAACTGAATCATCAGATACAACCACCTATAGGTTACCATTACTGCCCTTGCTTTACTAATGGGTAGAACAAAAAAAAAAAAAAGAACATATCAGAATATTTAATGTGATGGTTTCAATCTCTGTTCTTAACTTTTACAGCCCTCCCCTAAATTTCAGACTAAGGGTTTATCTCTTCATATGAAATCTCCTCTCCTAAATTTCTGATCGAGGCTTCATCTTCACATCTGAAATCTCCCCTAGGCGCCACTTTATTTTTTCTTGGATATAACGAAAACCCCAAAGCATTAAGCCCACAATATAGCTAAATTATAACACTATAATACCTTTTTAGGTTGACCACTGGCGAATACCTTTACATGTAGATAACAGAAAACCTAGCTGTGTTACCTACCCACCTGTTGAATTATCGTAATATTCTGTGAACAACAACAAAAAAAACATAAATAAATTAACGTTGAAAAGTTGAAAGCAGAGAAAGAACAGCAGAACTATGTGTACAAAAGTTTAATGATAATAAGAAATATATGTACAGAGAAGGAAAAAGAATTCTTATCAATTAAAAAAACAATTAAAGCTTATAGGTTGACTTAACCTTAACTTAAATACTTAACCTTAATAACTATATTTACATTATTATCCAAAAGAGTATAAAAGTGAATATAAAATAAAATTTAGTACAAATCCAAAGTAGTCCTTGGGTGCACTCCTGGCCGAACATAAGGTTGTCCGATATTTCCTTTCCGGTCACCATCTCACCACTCCAGAATTATAGAGATGTAATGCCGAAACTCTCCTATTCACTATATCTCCACTTCTAGTGCTAATGACCGTCTATTAGTAATTAATAAACTAGTAAGTATATCTATATAGTAAAACACCATAATTTTGAAAAACAAAACATATATGAAAACATTTCTCATCTGGTGATATTCCGGTTCAAACAGTAAATACAGAGGGCCTTTAAACTATTACAACTTCACATTAAACAATCGTAACGTGTTCCAAAATGAAACGGTCACCTTCACAAAACCAAAACCCACTTGTCTGAACATGCGTGTTCAAAATGAAACTGTCGCCTTTACAAAAACAAAACTCACTCGTCTGAAACATAACGCTCGTGTTTTGTTTTCACCATGACAACCGTAACATCACGACAACTTGTCTACACGGATATCGCCAGTGTTTTTCTTTCACCATAGCAACCGTAACAACAATTTAAATTAATGCACGTCTTGAGTTTTAACAGCACGATTTTGCACATTTTCGGTGTATCACATCACAAAATTCAGGTCTTTACTCATAATCAAAAAAATATTAATTGCTTTGATTATTTTTGGTATGTAATCTGGCTGACAGACTGAAAATTGTTACTACATCGAGAATTTGACAATAACCATTCGACCCTTCGGAATATATAAATGACATCCCAGCAATTCCGAGACATGCGAGGCAGGAACACAATGGTGACCAAATTCGTAGTGATTACTGTAATTAACTGTGTCGGAACAAAATGGCTTAATAATCCTATCGCATGACCGCTCTACAGTTCGACGCTTTAGAGTAATTTCGACACCTTCATTTAGATTCATGCAGTGCAATTACTCTCACTTCGGGATTATAGACTGTTGGGTTATAAATATTAAAATTTTAATATGCCTCAGACCACAAAGTGTCCAACATATTACGATGATCAATTGAAGTTTTTATAGGTGTAAAAGTGGTGTAATTAAATTTTATGTAAATTTGAATTATATTTATATTTATACGAATAGTTATATTTTCTTTTTCCGAAGCCAAATATAATAAAATTTAAATTATGGTGAAGTTCATAACTCTTTTATTAGTCACAAGACAACAATCCTTTCTTGACAGGCAAGAGAAGACATTACTGTTTTGGGAATAGTGGTTTTACAAGAAATGTTGCTTCAAGATAGGTTATTTAGAGAGAAAAAAAGTTAAATAACCGGGTATTTGGAGTTAAATC
>NW_027109001.1:3250-3821 GCF_000696795.3 Halyomorpha halys
AAGACCGGATTGTTTTTTTCTTATTTTTTTGTTTTTTTCGATCCCTCTAAAACAGAAAAAAACAATTAATTAGTGAATGCTTTATTATGTGAAAAAGGAATAAATCGTAGTGGGAATTACCTATTACTACCTATGGTATTTTATGGTTACCAGTAATGTTTATTTATTAATTGATAAATGTCCATTCTAAATGGTCCTATTATTAAAGAAAGAATCCGGAGGTGAGGGGCCTCCTCATGTTGATTTTCGCATAGAAGATAGAGAAAAAATAAAACATTAATTATTAAAGACAATAGATAATGGTAAAATAATAAGAAATCAGTAAGGTCGAAAAGAAGATTGGGGAAGGGGAAGGGGGTGCACCAGAATAAGGAGTTATAAGGTGATGTTGATAGGGTTTTTGGAACCTTTTCGCCCTGTCACCTCGCAGGAAGGGGGGATGGAGTGAATACTGGATTGAAGGAAGCAGGGAGACTGTCAAAGAATTTGATGTGTCTCCATGTGATGTATTGTTGTACAGTTTGTAGCTGTATTTCGTTATGAACGTGGGTCATGTTACGTCTTTCTAGAG
>NW_027109001.1:4125-4469 GCF_000696795.3 Halyomorpha halys
GGCTCTATCTATCCTCCCGGTGTCACTATTTTCTAACTTCCTTTCAGTTCCAAGTAATTAGTACTCAGCGCCCCTACTATTTCCTACAAAACTTGGATTTCAAATCTCAATTCAATGCCGTAATGCCGACATCTACCCTCCACCTCATCGAAGTACTGGGTTTGACAATTTTTTTTTTAACCAAGCTGCCTTTCTCTGGGACCCCATTCCCATACGCCAAGTACCCTTCCCTCGTTTAAAACCCATCTGTTTAAGTTATCCCATCTAATATAAGTTATGATTAATTCTTACCTCCTACACATTTTCTCATCATTCGTTCCTTTCTTACTAATAGATTATTCCAA
>NW_027109001.1:9689-11321 GCF_000696795.3 Halyomorpha halys
CAGTTCATTAATTTCAGTCCACAATTACCCTATTTCGTCAATTCAACAAATTATAACAGTGCAGGTTGACTGTGATTAAAAGTTTTAATATTTAACTTAATATGGTTAATTAAATATTGTAATATAACATTGTAATTATAATATTATAAAATTGTATTAAGGCTGTCCTTGAGGATGGCCGAATCGGCCGAAACGTCGGACTTATAAAGAAATATAAATTGTTTTGAGACTAAAATTGGACAATATTTATTTTATTTAGACAGTAATAACCAGTCTAAAGAAAGTTTAATGATTATAAATAAATTTATTGTTAATTTGAAACAGCTAACTAGACCAAATATGTGATGTTTAGAAATAAAATGGACAGGCAGCACAAGTGAACTTTTTAACATGCCGTTTATTAATAGGAATAAAAAAAATACTGTGAACGACCGATATGGAAGGATTGAAATCATTGAAAAGCAATAAATGATAAAGAGAGACTATGAAGTTTAGAAAGGAGGATATTGTGATCGACGGAATCAAAGGCTTTGGAATAATCAAGGAGAATAAGGATGCTGAGTTTCCTCTGGTCGATGGCTGTGTGAAGGTCTTGAGTGATTTTTAAGTTTGATAATTTGGAAATAGGGCGGTAATAATTAGAGGTTTCTGGAATTGAGGTTTTATTCAATGGAACGGCAAGTGTGGTATTCCAGGCAGGAGGGTAAGAGGAACTTTGCAGGGAGAAGTTATAGATGTCATAGAGGATAGGAAGAAGACAAGGTAAAGTGGCTTTAGTTAACTTATCTGGGATATTATAGGGTCTGTAGTCATTGGTATGTGATTTTTGAATGGAGCTAAGAATGTCATCAGGTGTTATATGGGAAAAGAAGAAGCGATTGGAATTAAATATGTAATGACTAATCGCCAGTGGTACAAGGTTTGAAGAGGAGGAGACAAAATGAGAGTTGAAGTCATTGGCGGAAATAGAGGAAGATTTTTTTTTAATCATTTATTTATTGTTATTGACAACTGTATACAAATATATACAACAAGTAAATTTGCTGTGGGTGACATGGTGACATGATACAAACATGTGGAGAATCTACCTATTGCTAGAACTCCAATAACATTTCTAGAATAGAAGATCTCGAGGCCATCTTCTTTTCAGATGCCTAGGAGGATTATTAGGTAATTAAGGAGAAGCCAGGCTAGAAACAAGTGGATTTGAATGGTTGGAAAGTTTTCCATGGAAGGAATGGTATCTGGTTCTGGCCAAAACAGCAACATATGGGGCATTGAGGTCATGATGGACGACTTGATTTGTCACAAAGTAAGGAGCATTAAGGATTTTAGACTGTAAGGATTGGATTCGGGAGGAATTTGATGGTTTAGTGGTGTCCCAAAGCTCAACAGAGGAAGATTGAGATTGAAAAAGTTTACCCAAGGACAGTTTGCGAAGAATTGCCCATGTTTCTTTGAAATTAGAAGTACTTGACAGAGTTTGATGGAAATGTAGAGGTATTGCGCGCCGTATTAAGTCTTGGATACTGTTTCGTAGTTGTTTAAAGAAGGCGTAATCTTACTGGAGCCGGGCGCATCTAAATGTTCGACATGCCGCATTAGTTTGTCTCATATGCTCTTTCTGTGTGG
>NW_027109001.1:13201-14210 GCF_000696795.3 Halyomorpha halys
TGGATTGTAAGGATTGAATACGAGAGGAATTCGAAGGTTTAGTGGAGCCCCAAAGCTCAACTCCATATGTACAGATTGGCCTTATAACAGTCATGTAGATCAGTCTTTTGTAATGTGTTTGAAGCTTAGACCGTTTGTCAAGTAAGTGCTGTAATAGTCGAAATCGACGTGCAGTTTCCTGTCTTTTCAGTCTTGTGTGAGGATTCCAGGTTAGTCGTTTGCCCAAATGTAGTCCAAGGTAGCGGATCTGTTTGAAAGTGATAAGAGTAACATTATTAAATGAAGCTGAGGCGTAGTCGATAGGTTTACGACGAAGGGTAAAGGTGATTTGATGGGATTTGTTGGAATTTATCTTAATCCTCCAATTACGACACCATACTTCGAGGGCTGCGATGTGGGATTGGAGAGTTTGGGATACAATTAATGGGTTATTATTAACTGCGAGCACACATGTGTCATCGGCATACGTGGTTAGGATAGGGTTAGGATTGGTTGGAATGTCAGCTGTATAGACGGTGTAGAGGATGGGACCGAGGATATTACCTTGAGGAACACCAGCGGACTGAGAATAGAGGAATGAATAGGAACCATTGTGGTTTACTTCGATATAGTACGTCATACAAGAAGTAAAAACTTCATTTATAACCTGAGCTTTATAAAAAATGATAAAGTCCTTATTAAGAAAATCTTTAAAAAAAAATGAGAAAAATTTATTCTTGACTCAAAGGGTCCAATAATTGGATTTTTAAACTCAGAAGACCTCAAAATGTATATTTCGGTCGAAAAATTAAATTCAAAATTTTTTACGATTTCAATCCTTACGAAGGATTACCTTAAGGTAAGAATCACGTAAAGTAGTCCGAATGTTAAGGTGGTATTTGTATGTGTGTATATTGTGTCATATAATATATGTTATTAGCCTTTACATTGAATATGAATGTGTATATTGAGTTCTCTAATATATGTTATTAGCCTTTACATTGAATTATATACTTTTATGATTTGTAAA
>NW_027109002.1:0-839 GCF_000696795.3 Halyomorpha halys
TATATCAGTCTTAAGAATGCATCAAGATGCGCGCATCACACAACTCTTAAATAGCGCCCTACATATGCTCTCATGTTTTGAATAGTTTGGCGGCTTAAACAGAACTTACCGATATTTTTTGTGAATTTCAAAAAAATAATTTTTTTTTTTTATTTATTGCTATTTACAACTACATTATAATAAATTAAGTAAATTTGATATCATTTAAAATATAGTGTTACATGCGTGTAGAGAAACTACCCATTGGTAACACTCTAAAGACGTTTTACATCAACAAATCTCGTGGCCATCTTCTTTTCAGTCGCCTCGGAGGATTGTAAGGAATGGAAGAGGTTGAAAAGTTAGAAAACAGTCGGTTTGAGTGGATAGGGAGTTAATAATGGAAGGAATGATTTCTGGTTCGGGCTAGATCGGTTACATAAGAACAATTTCTTTATGTATGATTTTATCTGTGACAAAGTAAAGAACATTGAGGATTTAGGATTCGAAATGAGAGGAAGATTTAGTGGAGCCCCAAAGCTCAAAGTCTTTTGTAATGAATTGGATGTTTAGACCGTTTGTCCAGTAAGTAAGGCGGTAGGTTTACGACGAAGGATAAAGGCGATTTGATGGGATTTGTTGGCATTTATTTTAATCCTCCAATTATGACACCATTCTTCGAGGGCTCTGATAAGGGATTGGAGAGTAAATAAATAAATAAATAAATACATTTTTTTTTTAATTTAAAAGGCAAGAGAAAGCGAAAGTTATGATTAAAAAAATGTATTATCTATTGCTATAAAAATTCGTATTTTATTGTTTCTCAAAGATAAAGTAACGAATATAATTTTTGGAAGAAG
>NW_027109002.1:5999-6803 GCF_000696795.3 Halyomorpha halys
TTATTTTAATTATATGTATATTTATATAACTTGAAATAAATTTGGATAAAACAAAATATATGGTTAGCAGTAAAAACGCGAGCAATTGCAGTGATATAGATATAGGAGGAAATAATTTTGAACAGGTAGACAGGTTTAAGTATTTAGGTTATACGGAAACTAGAAAAAACGAAATTGATGAAGAAATAAAAGCTAGGTTGTAGGCGAGAAATGCGTGTTATTTTTCAATTTCGAAACTGCTTAGATCGCACTTTCTATCCAAAAACTTAAAACTTAGAATTTACAAAACTATTATCCTTCCCACTTTTCTTTATGGATGCGAGACGTGGCCTCTAACACTAAGGGATGAACAGCGCCTTTAAGTTTTCGAAAATAAAGTAATACGTAAAATATTCGGACCGAAAAAGGATGAATTAACGGGAGAATATAGAAGACGAGATAACACTGAATTATGGGACCTACACCCGGTAAATATAATTCAAGTTATAGCATTACGGCGTAAGGGCTTAGTAACGAGCGGATCCCTAAAATGTTAATAAACACTGAACCAACGGGTAAACGTCAGAGGAGTAGACCGAAACGTAGATGGGAGGATTGCGTTATAACTGATTTAGTAGATATTAGTTTGGAGAGGCATCACTGGAAAGATGTAAGTAAAGAGCGATTGATGGTATCGGCATCGAACCTTCGGGTTCTTTAGGCCTTTAGTATTATTATTATTATTATTATTTATATACAGATAAGAATTGACAACATAAAGTAATATTTGCTTTCCTCAACAAACAGGATGACACTCTAAAATAA
>NW_027109002.1:7898-10224 GCF_000696795.3 Halyomorpha halys
AATCCTCACTGTGCTTCAATTACTATGTCAAAACTAGTCAGACAGACTGGCCTATTAAGTGCTGTAAAATAGTTCAATAGTTCCTGAGATATAGCCTTTTTAAAAAGACACATTTCATAAAAAAAGGACTGAAAAATCAGAAATCTATATATATCTCAGGAGCTATTCGACAAACAGTTGTTTATTAGTACCATATATATATATAATTTTTTTTTTCTCTTCTATGAACCATATTGGATAACACGTACAAATTTTATTATTTCTTTTTATCATTTAGTGCTCTTAAATGGTTTCAGTATGTTTATACCATTGTTTATTTCCCCTACCATACTTATTAATTATTGACTAGTAATTATAAGTAGTTTTCACTAAAGTAATAAAAAAAGTGGAGAAAAATAACTGCCTTTTTCCTCTTCTAGGTCTCTAGTACGAATAGAGTAATGATGTATAACAGCTTAAGCGGCGATATCCATTATTTTCGACCGCAAGTAAATAAAACATCAAATAAAATTTATGACAGTAATAAATCATAATAGATCCCATGAGTTAGACTGTTAGATTAATTCGATCAGATAAGTCAATTGTATAAGAGAACTTTGCGAATCAGCAAGAAGATAAAAATGCTACTGAAGCTTAGATCAGCAAAATCCCTCAATGGGATGATCCAGTGAATTGCTAAGCAAAATTTGTATGCTTTCATTTCCGCTCATTGTAAACCTACATATTTGCAAATGTAGAGAAATGGTTTATGGTGAATTTTAGTCAGCAAAATAACAGGTAATTAAGGCTTTTATTACAATAATTGATGAGGAAAGATAGTCCGAATAACTATATAATATACACCAACGTTTCGCCTCACTTCTCAGGGCTAATAAAAAAAGAAACAGAAAACTAAAAAAATTACTATTGATGAGTTAATAAGTAAAAACTACTATTAGTTTCGGCCAGAATTTCAAGCCTTCATCAGGGTTAAGAACAAAACAAGATAACAACCATAATGATTTAATGTTTTTTGGATTTTTTGTTTAATTGTGCTCCAATTATAAGTAGTTTTCACTAAAGTAATAAAAAAAGTGGAGAAAAATAACTGCCTTTTTCCTCTTCTAGGTCTCTAGTACGAATAGAGTAATGATGTATAACAGCTTAAGCGGCGATATCCATTATTTTCGACCGCAAGTAAATAAAACATCAAATAAAATTTATGACAGTAATAAATCATAATAGATCCCACGAGTTACACTGTTAGATTAATTCGATCAGATAAGTCAATTGTATAAGAGAACTTTGCGAATCAGCAAGAAGATAAAAATGCTACTGAAGCTTAGATCAGCAAAATCCCTCAATGGGATGATCCAGTGAATTGCTAAGCAAAATTTGTATGCTTTCATTTCCGCTCATTGTAAACCTACATATTTGCAAATGTAGAGGAATGGTTTATGGTTTATTTTAGTCAGCAAAATAACAGGTAATTAAGGCTTTTATTACAATAATTGATGAAGAAAGATAGTCCGAATAACTATATAATATACACCAACGTTTCGCCTCACTTTTCAGGGCTTCCTCAGGGCTAATAAAAAAAGAAACAGAAAACTAAAAAAATTACTATTGATGAGTTAATAAGTAAAAATATATTTATTAGTTTCAGCCAGAATTTCAAGCCTTCATCAGGGCTAAGAACAAAAACAAGATAACAACCATAATGATTTAATGTTTTTTGGATTTTTTGTTTAATTGTGCTCCAATAGTAGTTTTCATGATATTCGCTAAAATAAATTGATTTATATTATATTAACCATTGGACGTACTGATGATTGCCAGCGCTCAAATTAAAGCTAATTAAAGTTACTACAAAATAGTTAATGATGTTTATCTTTGTAGGAGTAGTAGTTTTTATGATATTTGACAAAATAAACTCATAAAATGTTAATTTCCAGTTGTTCGTATAAAATGTTGGATTTTTGAAAAATATATATCTCTAGATCCAAATTTAATAATCCTTTAACTGGAAGATTCTTATGGTATTAACTGGATTTAGTGAATGACACAATTTCTTTCTTATTAAACTATAATAGTTTATTTCATATCATACAGCAACGTTTCGGGAGATTCGGGAGAAAGAAAAAAATATAGATGGTAATAGGGGAGAAAATAACAATATTGATAACAGAAAAATTGTGAGTAAAATAAAAAAACCTAATCAAAGCATAATCACGGATTTTTATAAAAATAGTAATATACAAAATAATAAAACAAATAATGATAGCTTACATAATAGAATGGAAAAAGAAATAGGTTTAATGATTGTCATTACTATAAATTAAACTAT
>NW_027109002.1:11894-13341 GCF_000696795.3 Halyomorpha halys
TCTATATCTCAAAAACTATTTAACGTAAATAGCTCTATTAGGGCTTACAGTTTAGCAAATTTACTCTTCTTTAAATAATGTACTCTTAAGTTTTCTAGTGTTGTTGATAGTTTTTAAGATATAGAGCTCCGAATGAAAAATTAGTGTTTTTTAAGGTTTTGAAACAGCCGCCATTTTTTATTCCCCCTACCTATACTTGGCAGATTCATCAGTTTTGACTAGTAATTAAACCTAGTTTTCATTAAAGTAATCAAAAATTGGGGTGAGATAATTGAATTTTTTCTCCTCTTGGGCTCTTGTACTGTGCATGTTGTATGTTTCTTGCACCTAGGATATGCCGAGTGTCCAAGTCCCCTCTGCCCCACACAAAAAAGAAAATCGCGTGTTGCCAGATCACATTTTATGTCACACTAAACAATGTAAAATTAGAATGATACTGAATGTTATCAAAAAAATGAGATGTTTAATAACGTCTTATTATAATCTGTAAACATAAATATAGTAAACAAAAGTTCACTAATCCCACTTCGAATTTCTGAAATAATAAAAACGTATATTTCGTATGAAATAACCCAATAATTTATGGTCATGATTTTATAGCGGACAATCATTTCATAAGGAAATTTTTTTTTTTCGACCAGTTGGTCTTTCCAGTAGCCACAGAAAACAAATAAGAAAATGACTCTTATCAAACACCTTAGGCATAAACCATATTTGGCGCTCGTGATAGAGCAAATTCAGTGATAAAAAGGACATTACTGATTACAATTATCAACGGTACATATCATAATATTAGATTCCATTGAGTGTTTATGAATGGATTGAATTCTAACAATGGACCATTCAATAAAGTATCGCTGGGAATGGCGGTGCTATTGAAGAAGATAAGAAAAGAAAAACTACCATTTATAGTTATAATTTACGGCAATATTAGTACAAGAGCCTAAGAGGAGAAAAAGGTAGTTATTTCACCCCAATATTTGATTACTTTAACGAAAACTAAGTATAATTACTAGTCAAAACTGATGAGTCTTCCAAGTATAGGTAGGGGGAACAAAAAATGGTGGCTGTTTCATAACATTTTTCAAAATTTTGTATCAAATATCAAGCATTTTATAAGAACAACGAGAAATTAACATTTTATGAGTTTATTTTGTCAAATATAATAAAAACTACTACTCCTACAAAGATAAATATTATCAACTATTTTATAGTAAATTTAACTAGCTTTATTTTGAGTGCAGACAGACATCTGTACGTCCTATGGTTTCTGAAATAAAGTTATTCATAAATCAAACTTATTGTCCGAACAACTATAAATCAATTTTTGAAGAAGTTTGTCGGGGGGTGCGGTCAGCAAAGAACAACATAAATAAACAAAAACATATTTATTTATTTTATGCCGACGTTTCGACCTGAGTTTCAGGTCTTCATCAGGGCTATAGAA
>NW_027109002.1:13571-15423 GCF_000696795.3 Halyomorpha halys
AAAATGATAACTGATAATTGAATAGTACAACATTTTAATTGATTGATATTTGTGGAATTGTATGGTAGTAAATTGAAAACAGTGACAGATGAAATATAATATCATGTAGGTAAGAATAAATAAATGTAATAATAAATGTTGTTGTTATCTCTTTTGTTCTATAGCCCTGATGAAGACCTGAAACTCAGGTCGAAACGTCTGCATAAAATAAATAAATATGTTTTTGTTTATTTATGTTGTTCTTTGCTGACCGCACCCCCCGACAAACTTCTTTAAGCATTAATCTACGGTCAACTATCTACACCTCATTATAAATCAATATATTTGAGCAAATATCATGAAAACTACTATTTCTACGAAGATAAAGGTCATAAACTTCTTTATAGTCCATTAAACTAGCTTTAATTTGAGTTCTAATAGACATCTGTAGGTTACATAGTTCCTGAGATATAGATATCTCAAAATAAATTAACTAGCAACTGATTTCATTCCAAGCTTCATTTAAAGTAGAATAAATTTGCTAAAATATTAGCCCTAATAGCTATTTACGTTGAATAGATCTTGAGATATAGCTTTTTAAAAAGCAATATTTCATAAGAAATGTACTAAAAAAACAGTAGCTAGTAAATTTATTTTGGGAAAACTATATCTCAAAGACTAATGCACTATAAAGAATGTTATAGCGTTTATCTTTTTAGGAGTAGTAGTTTTCATGATATTATAGAAAATGAATTCACAAAATATTAATTTCTTATTGTGATAAAAGTTTTATTTTGTAAAAAAGAAATATCTCAGGAACCATCAGACGTACATATGTCTGGTAGAACTTAAAATAAAAGTAATTTAACTTACTAAAAAGTACTTTAGTATACGTATCCTTGTAGGGGTAGTAGTTTTTATGATATTCGCAAATTAGTATAAATTTTGCACTTAAAAATATGTCCGGACAACTATAAATCCATTTATTTTAGCAAATCTCATGAAAACTACTACCCCTACAAAGATAAACGTCATAAACTGCTTTATAGCTAATCAAACTAGCTTTAAGTTGAGTGCTAATACATGTCTGTACCACTCACGGTTCAACAAAATGGCGGCTGTTTAAAAAAAGAAACCATCAGTGTTTGATCTTACTTCAATCGATAATGTTAGGTTCTCTATAACAGAAGCCCTCTTATTTTCCCCAATCCTACAAATAATATAATAAGTCTTCAAAAAGCTTTTTCGATTTATAGCCACTTAAATAATTTCTCAATATACTTTCAATACAAGGGACGTAGCGGCCGTGCGGGTTGGGGCACTCGGTTTGGTACGTTGTGGGTTCGATTCCCACCTGAGGCAGTTAACATTCATTTTTCGGCGGTCCCGAAGAATGAATTTTGACACTCCCACCTTGGTTAGTACGTGAGGGCAACTCAGGTAGCCGCCAGGGGTTGGCAAAAAGGACCACTAGGCCCACTCTCCGGACTTGTTACCCCCTACCAAATACCAGTACCAGTACCAGTACCAGTACTTTCAATACAAGAGTTGAAAACTTGAAATTTAATCGTATGGCGAAATAGCAAACAAAGATCCGACCTAATTCGAATACAAAGAACACAGAAGCAGTTGGCAACTCTCGAATCGCCCTACTTATTTATACAAACATCAATTGTCATTTAAAATAGGAACTGTAGAATTTAATTTTCAATATGGCAGGCACACCTTCAGGGTAAAGACAGTCTTCCTACCTGTGACCAACATTCGAGTCAAAGGATTTTTTATTAAATTATATTCGAATTCCTCTCGTATCCAATCATTATAATCTAAAATCCTTCGCGAAATTCTAAATGCTCCTTATCGTACAAGAGCC
>NW_027109002.1:18993-19676 GCF_000696795.3 Halyomorpha halys
TTTTATTTATTTTAGTATGTATGAGATCATTCATCACTATTACCTATTGCCTACAACTGTGTGGCAGATTGTAATATCTATCAATAAATAAATCTATCTAAAAAAAAAAAAAAAGTTTAAAGTACAATAGTTTATGACACTTATCTTCGTAGGAGTAGTAGTTTTCATGATATTAGAGAAAATGAATACACAAAATGTTGTTTTCCAGTTGCTCGGACAAATATCCTGATTTATGAAAAAATATACCTCGGAAACCATAAGACGTACAAACTCGGCCAAAACTCAAATTAAAGTTAGTTAAATATACTATACTATAAAGTAGTTTACGACATTTATCTTCGTAGGAGTAGTAGTTTTTATGACGTTCTTTCAAATAAATTGATTTATAGTAGTTCCAACAAAATTTCATGTGCAAAAGTTATATTCAAATGCGATCATAAAAAATATTACTCTTACGAAGGTACGTGACATAAGCTATTTTATAGTAAGTTAAATTACCTTTATTTTGAGTGCTGGCAAATATATGTACGTCTTGTGAATTTTTTAGTGTTTTTGATAATTTTAAAGATATTAAACTCTGAAGAAATAAATAATTCTTTATAATTTTTTTGAGGTTTATAATTACTTCCATCATTTTCAATAAATTATTATTTATTCACTCATTAACATTGTACAACGTTTCG
>NW_027109002.1:20438-22332 GCF_000696795.3 Halyomorpha halys
AGATGTACATATGTCAATTAGCACTCAAATTTAAGCTAATTAAATGTGTACTTAAAGTAGTTTATTAGGTTTATATTCGTAGTAGTTTTCATAATATTTGCCAACATAAATTCACAAAATGTTGATTTCTAGTTGTTCAGACAAAATGTTTGATTTATGAATAAATATATCTCATGAATCAATATAAGTATAGATGTCTGCCAGCACATTTTATTTATTTTTTATTTGTGTAATAATTAAAAATTATGTATAATTACTAGTCAAAATTGATGAGTCTTGTCAAGTAGAGGGAGGGTGAATACAAAATGGCGACTATTTCAAAACGATAAGGAAAAACTAATTTTTCATTTGGAACTCTATATCTTAAAACCTACCAACAACATTAAAAAACCTTATAGAAAATCATTTAAAGAAGAGTAAATTTGCTAAAATATCAGCCCAAATAGAGCTATTTACGTCAATAGTTCTCGAGATAAAGTTTTTCAAAAAGCAACATTTCATAAAAAATGTCTCAAATTTGAAATATCTCAAAAACCATTCGAAGTAGCTAGTTTAAAGTACAATAGTTTATGACGCCAATCTTCGTAGAAGTAGTTTTCATGATATTAGAGAAAATGAATTCACAAAATGTTGTTTTCCAGTTGCTGGGACAAACATCCTGATTTCTGAAAAACTATATTTCAGAAACCATAAGACGTAGAAATATCTGACAAAACTCAAATTAAAGCTAGTTCAATGTATTATAAAGTAGTTTACGACGTTTATCTTCGTAGGAGTAGTAGTTTTTATGACGTTCGCTCAAATAAATTGATTTATAGTAGTTCAAAAAATATTTCATGTGCAAAAGTTATATTCATATGCGATCATACAAAATACTACTCTTACGAAGGTACGTGACATAAACTATTTTATATTAAGTTAAATTACCTTTATTTTGAGTGCTGGCAAATATATGCATGTCTTATGGTTTTTTTAGTGTTTTTGATAATTTTAAAGATATTAAACTCCGAAGAAATAAATAATTTTTTATCACGTTTTGAATCAGCGCCATTTTATATTCCCCTGCCTATACTTGGCAGACTCGTCAATTTAGACTAATAATTAAACATATTTTTCATTAAAGTAATAAAACATTGGTATAAAATAACTAACTTTTTTTCTCTCCGGCTCTTGTACAATTACACAATCACTAATAAAATCAACTATAAAGACCTTAATTTTTTCCTAACATAGCCTGAACCATGTATCAATCCTTCCATTATAAACCCCCTAACCACTCAAACCCAGTAGTTAATTCACTTTTCCATTCCACCGAGGCACCTGAAAAGAAGATGGCCTCGAGACGTAAAAATATTATTAGAGCGATACCAATGGGAAGTTTCTCTACACGCCTGTATCATACCATTATAACCTAATATCAAATTTACTTGATTTAATTTTTATGTAAATACAGTTGTAATCGTCCATAAATAAATTAAATTTTTTATTTGGGAGAAATTTTAATAAATAAAATCATTATTTTATAATTGAATGAGTAGCTGAAATAAAACGAGTAAGATCGGAAACCTTGCTCTTAGAAAATATATACAGTGTGAAGTTTTATAAATTATGTAACAATATGTGAAATCAGCTTTCATATAAGGCGTAATCTCAGTAATCCAAACTGATTACTGCCGGATAACAGAAAGTATAAGGAAAAATGGTGTAAAACAAACAAAAAAAAAACAATAATATGAATGTACATAATAATTTTATTTTCTCCATATTTTGTTACAAATTTTAACATTTGAAAATGTGCTAACAACATACGCTGACGACACATGTATACTTTCTGTAAACAACGACCCAACTAATGCATCACAAACACTACAGGCACACATAACATCTATTGAAG
>NW_027109002.1:23335-24181 GCF_000696795.3 Halyomorpha halys
ATACAATACTAAAAATATAATAATAAGAAAAGTAATAAAAAGACAAACGTTAGATCAACTTGTATTTATAAAACAGTTAAGAACACTTTACTGTCTACTGTTAATATTATAATTTAATATTACTTAATTTCTTGGTGTTATTACTGATCTCCTTATTTAGACATTATGTATTTCTAATTGAAACAAAATATATTATGAACACTTCCATAGGTATTAAATTACCTGATATTGAAACTATAAAAACCATAGTTGACTATATGAAGATAGTTAACCGTATGAAGATGAAGGTATGGATTTATTTAAAACTCGACAAAAAAAAAAGTTCACCAACAAAATTTGAATTATATAAATTTCTGCAATTAATTAAATTACCAAAATCCTCGATGCTCCTTACTTTGTCACAAATAAAATCATAATTAAAGATCTTAAAGTTTTATTTATTAAAATTTCCCCCAAATAAAAAATTTAATTTATTTATGGACATTTACAACTGTATTTACATAAAAATAAATCAAGTAAATTAGATTAATATCACAGTCCTCGAAGAATAGTGACGTCATTGGGGAATTAAAATAAATACGTACAACTCCCATCAAATCACTTTTACCCTTCGTCGTTAACCTACGACTGCCCAACAGTATCCCTTAATAATGTTGATCTTACTCCTGTCGAACAGATCCGCTACCTTGGACTAACCTGTACAAACGATTAACCTGGAATCCTCAGACAAGACTGAAAAGACAGGAAACTCCACGTCGATTTCGACTATTACAGCACTTACTAGAAAAACGGTCTAAACTTCCAACACAATACAAAAGACTGATCTACATGACTGTAATAAGGCCA
>NW_027109002.1:24231-26984 GCF_000696795.3 Halyomorpha halys
TATGTTTAGCAGACACAGATACATAGCTATCAAGAGAATCATGTTAAAAAAATATATACAAAAAAATCTCATATTTCTGAAGTAATAATACAATACTAAAAATATAATAATAAGAAAAGTAATAAAAAGACAAACGTTAGATCAACTTGTATTTATAAAACAGTTAAGAACACTTTACTGTCAACTGTTAATATTATAATTTAATATTACTTAATTTCTTGGTGTTATTACTGATCTCCTTATTTAGATATTATGTATTTCTAATTGAAACAAAATATATTATGAACACTTCCATAGGAATTAAATTACCTGATATTGAAACTGTAAAAACCATAGTTGACCGTATGAAGATGAAGGTATGGATTTATTTAAAACTCGACAAAAAAAAAAAAAAGTTCACCAACAAAATTTGTATTATATAAATTTCTGCAATTAATTAAATTACCAAAATCCTCGATACTCCTTACTTTGTCACAAATAAAATCATAATTAAAGTTCTTAAAGTTTTATTTATTAAAATTTCCTCCAAATAAAAAAATTAATTTATTTATGGACATTTACAACTGTATTTACATAAAAATAAATCAAGTAAATTAGATTAATATCACAGTCCTCGAAGAATAGTGTCATCATGGGCAAATTAAAATAAATACCTACAAATTCCATCAAATCACCTTTACCCTTCGTCGTTAACCTACCGACTGCCCAACAGTATCCCTTAATAATGTTGATCTTACTCCTGTCGAACAGATCCGCTACCTTGGACTATATCTGGACAAACGATTAACCTGGAATCCTCACACAAGACTGAAAAGACAGGAAACTCCACGTCGATTTCGACTATTACAGCACTTACTAGAAAAACGGTCTAAACTTCCAACACATTACTAAGTGTTTGATCTACATGACTGTGATAAGGCCAATCTGGACATATGGAGTTGAGCTTTGGGGCTCCACTAAACCTTCGAATTCCTCTCGTATTCAATCCTTAAAATCCAAAATCCTTCGCAAAACCCTCAATGTTCCTTACTTTGTCACAAATAAAATCATACATAAAGACCTTAATGTTCTCTATGTAACCGATCTAGCCCGAACCAGATATCATTCCGTCCATTCTCTTTCATTCCTGACAATCCTCCTTAGCGCCTGAAAAGAAGATGGCCACGAGACCTGCTAATGTAAAATGCCATTAGAGTGCTACCAATGGGTAGTTGCTCTACACCCCTGTAACATTCCATTTTAACTTAGATGAAATTTACTGAATGTATTATATAATATACAGTTGTAAATTTCAATAAAGATATTAAAAAAAAAAAAAATTAATTTTACGGTATCGAATGATTTATACAATAGACATTATTTATTTCTAATTTAAACAAAATATATTATGAACACTTCTATAGGAATTAGATTACCCGATATCGCAACTAAAAATTATATTGGAAGAAGATAGTTGACAGTATAATGTCACGGTGGCAGTCAATAAAGGTACCAAAATAGTAAAAGAAAACCATTTATTGTTAACCAAAGTTCTGGCAGTTGACACGTCTTTTTCAATGTGACAGTCTTGATGAAGCCCTGCAAAGTGGGGCGAAACGTTGGTTAAAAGTATCTACTAAAATTTTTTTCTAAATACTTCGCGAGCTAAGCAGTTTCGAAATTGAAAAATAACAAGCATTTCCCGCCTTCAACCTCGCTTTTATTTCCTCATCAATTTCGTTTTTTCTAGTTACATAGTTGTTATTTGATTACAATAGTTAGTTATTCAAAATTATAAACATGGATAATTTCAAGCAGTATTTATAAGTAGAGAAATAAAAAGCATTATCAGATTAAAACGTTCCACCAAAGAAACCCTTTTCTCTTTCATTAAAAAAAATAACCGACAATTCGATTTAAACAATGTCTTACTCCACAATAGTGTTGAGTAGATGGAAATTAACTTTACGAAAAATACAATTAAAAGTTCTAATTGTATTTTTGTAAAGTTAGTATCCATGCACTAGGGGTATTTATGATGAATTAAATGTAAAATGATTTACCATGTTAAATGCTATAAGTATAGGATTGTGTGCAGCCCTATTTAAAGTCAGGTTAAATATTAAAAGGATAAGAGCTCCTACAGGATTTTCTGAGCACCTTGTTTAGTAACCTTTCCTTCCAAAACTTCATGTTATTATTCAATTTTAAGTTTTGATTAAAGTAATTTATTACAACATGCCTAAAGTGAGTGAAAATGGAAGTTGTGTTAAAGTTTGGCTATTGAGTGTCTCGTTGTTTTTTTAACTTGTGAGAAAGAGAATCAAGATGAACTAATTGATAACTGTCATTACATTATTATTATGATTGTCATCAATTGCTTTATTAGTTTTAAAAACATCCAAAATAATACTAACACAATCAAAACACAAACTACGAGCAAGTAACCTAACACGACAACAAACAGGTAACGAGCTCAGCTGGTTTGTCGCATGACGTCATTCTCCAGTTAACAGACCTAGTAACAGACTCTCAACCATGTTATATGTTATATCGTTTAAAATAATGGTAAAAGAAGGAAATATTTTTCTATTTAAAATGAGGTTTTCCATTTAATATGTTAAACTAAAGATCATGAATACCCCTACAACTGATTAGTAAGCCATCTAAATAATTAAAATTGATTTAAAGCAATTAAAATCAATAATGGCTAAATAGATATCTAGTATTTATTTTGATAATTCTTTATTTTTTTTTTTTGTAAATTCTCATAG
>NW_027109002.1:31847-37730 GCF_000696795.3 Halyomorpha halys
TAAAGTTAATTTCCATCTACTCAACACTATTGTGGAGTAAGACATTGTTTAAAACGAATTTTCGGTTAGTTTTCCTAATGAATGAGAAAAGAGTTTTGTTGATGGAGCATTTTCATCGGATAAGGCTTTTTCTTTCCCTACTTATATATACTGCTTGAAAGTATCCATGTTTATAATTTTGAATAACTAACTATTGTAATCAAATAACAACTATGTAACTAGAAAAAACGAAATTGATGAGGAAATAAAAGCGAGGTTGAAGGCGGGAAATGCTTGTTATTTTTCAATTTCGAAACTGCTTAGCTCGCGAAGTATTTAGAAAAAAATTTTAGTAGATACTTTTAACCAACGTTTCGCCCCACTTTGCAGGGCTTCATCAAGACTGTCACATTGAAAAAGACGTGTCAACTGCCAGAACTTTGGTTAACAATAAATAGTTTTCTTTTACTATTTTGGTACCTTTATTGACTGCCACCGTGACATTATACTGTCAACTATCTTCTTCCAATATAATTCTTACAGTTGCGATATCGGGTAATCTAATTCCTATGGAAGTGTTCATAATATATTTTGTTTGAATTAGAAATACATAATGTCTATTGTATAAATCAATCGGTACCGTAAAATTAATTATTTTTTTTTTTAAATATCTTTATTGAAATTTACAACTGTATATTATATAATACATTCAGTAAATTTCATCTAAGTTAAAATGGAATGTTACAGGCGTGTAGAGAAACTACCCATTGGTAGCACTCAAATGACATTTTACATTAGCAGGTCTCGTGGCCATCTTCTTTTCAGGCGCTACGGAGGATTGTCAGGAATGAAAGAGAATGGACGGAATGATATCTGGTTCGGGCTAGATCGGTTACATAGAGAATATTAAGGTCTTTATGTATGATTTTATTTGTGACAAAGTAAGGAGCTTTAAGGATTTTCTGAGCACCTTCTTTAGTAACCTTTCCTTCGAAAACTTCATGCTATTGTTTAATTCTAAGTTTTGATTAAAGTAATTTATTACAACATGCCTAAAGTGAGTGAAAAATGGAAGTTGTGTGAAAGTTTGGCTATTGAGTGACTTGTTGTTTTTTTAACTTGTGAGAAAGAGAATTAAGATGAGCTAATTGATAACTGTCATTACATTATTATTATTATTATTGTCATCAATTGCTTTATTAGTTTTAAAAACATCCAAAATAATACTAACACAATCAAAACACAAACTATGAGCAAGTAACCTAACACGAATGAAGTCATTCTCCATTTAACAGATCTTGTAACAGACTCTCAACCATGTTATATGTTATGTCGTTTTAACATGGTAAAAGAAGGAAATATTTCTCCATTTAAAATGAGGTTTTCCATTTAATATGTTAAACTAAAGATCATGAATACCCCTACAACTGATTAGTAAGCCATCTAAATAATTAAAATTGATTTAAAGCAATTAAAATCAATAATGGCTAAATAGATATCTAGTATTTATTTTGATAATTCTTTATTTTTTTTTTTTGTAAATTCTCATAGTTTAAAAAATAAAAATACTAATGAAATAATTATAATTTTTTGGGAGATAATTGAAATAGTTTAATTGATTAATTACTTAACAAAAAATTCAAATCCAGGATTTATGTATATTGATTAAAAGTATATAACAAAAAAAATTAAATAATTTTATGATGGGAGGAAATTAAAAAAAAAATCTAAATAAATTCAAATTCAAATTAAAAAAAAAAAAAAGTTACCTTAAAACCCAAAAGAAAAAAGGAAATATGGGCAATGCAGTCGCACGACAGCTTTTCTTGGTTCAGTCCAATCCCTAAACCAATAATGTCAGTTTAATATGGACATTAATTTGAATATAAAAAATAATTTTGATATACTGTATGTAATCAATATGAGATAAGTTCAAGATAATTAAATTGTAGATACATAGGTCAGGAATGAAATTCAATTAATATATTCAATTTTATCGGTAAGGCAAAACGAATATAAATTATTTTAAGGAAGAAATGTTATCAATATCCGGGAGCATGAAGAAAATCTGGCTACCTTTTTAAAAATAACTATAGGAAAGAAAATTAAAAATGTAATTTAACAGTTTTTAGTTAATTTCAGACCAATTAATGGGCTGTCTACAAAACCTATCTTGGTCAAGTCACTGAAAAATACTAACAAAATAAAATGGCAATAATTAATAATACAATTTTTAATATGGCTTATAAACATCTCCTGAATCATAAGGGGAAAACAAATCTGTGGCTGGGTTCTAATAAGGCCAGTGTCATTTTTTTCAATTTAGTAGATCCTTAATTCTTCAAAAGCCAATGTCCAATAACAAATTAAAATAGGTCATATTTTAGAGCAGTGATTCCTAAAATGGGCGCCACCGCCCCAGGTAGATGCTGCAGCGATTCAGGGGAGCGGTGATGGCCACAGGTTCATTTGGGGGGCAATGAATAACTATAAGTGGTCACGATCAACAATATTACTGCTGATGAAAATAGAGCCGAGGATTATTAAATTGGAAGCAGTATAACCATTCATCCTTTTCAATAAGATGAATTTGGATGTTTTAACTTTTTTTTTTTTTTATTGCATTCTATTTTAAGTTCAATAAATAGTTTAATTTACACTTTTCTTTACTATATTTTACGAAAAAGGTAGAAACGTTGATACTTATATATTTCCTATCAATTGCTATAAAAATTTAAAAAAAAAAAGCTATTTCCAGGGGGCCTGAGTCACCCATTGAAAGTAAGAAAATGCAATATTTTCAGAACAGAAAGATAAATTGAATTCACAGATAGGTCTAAGAATAAAAATTAAAGTTATAAGAAAAACTAAAATGAAAATTTGTTGGTTACTATGTCTGTTTCAGAGTCACTAGAAAGATTTTTTTTAATGTTTTAAGTTTCAATTCTAAATGCATGTTTATCGTATCTATTAAATATTACTACAATATTTAATTCAAATATTTGGTTATTGCATCAATTAATGATTTTTAATTATTTGAGAGAAAAGCAAACACATTTCACATTTAAAAACATGAAATGAAATAAATAAATAGAAAAAAAAAAAAAAAAGGAAGATATATTTGTTAAAAGCGAAATGCTAAAAATAATGGTTAAACCATTTTAAAAAATAATAAATAAAAGCATGAATTATACTTATTTAAAAGTAACCCTAACCTCGATATCTATCCTGAAGCGACTGAAAATGTTAAAATTCCTTTATTCCAAACTTATTATTTGTGGAAAGTTATATAATTTGAATTGTTGAAAAATATCTGATCTAACAAAACAGTTGGTATAAGACGTAAATCAATCCCACTCACATTTAGAATATTTATTACATTTTCATATATGGATCTTCTACTTTTTTTTCGTAGCTACTCAAATATTCTAAAAGGTCCAAAAAGTGAACGAGTCTTAATGGTTCGGGTTTGCAAGCACATGAGATATGTGGAATCCAAAACACTTAAACCCATTAAAAACTTAAATATTTTAAAGAGCTTAAGATTTTAATATAAACCAAAATATTATAGTCTGTTTTCTACCTATGTTATTTAAGTATTAATTGATTAAAAGTAACATTTACATTTGAATTAAAAAACAAAAAGTGTTCATATGAACAAGAAAAACAAAAAACGAACATTCCTGCAGACATAATTCATTCCTTCTTCAGATGGGCAACAAACAGAATATTACCTACAGAACATAGTTATAATCACCTTCAGAATAAAATCACAATTCAAACGAAACAAATAATTAAGATCTTCAATATGTTTAGAAAATCAACAAAATATGCGAACAAATCAATTAATAAGTATGTATATATTGTATCATTCAAACAAAATAACATTCATACAAAAATTATATATATATATTTATCATGCAACTATTGTATTTAAATAAATATAAAAATCAGTTAAACTAGACTAAAATATAGCAACATATTAAATATATCGCATGCAAAAATAATAATAAAATCTCTTTCATATTACAATAAGTAATATTAAATAGAAAAAACTTACAATAATTGATAATTAATTAAAAAATTATCAATTTTAAAAGTAAAAGTTAAGTTTTGAAAAGGAAAAAAATTATACCAAGAGCCATCTTGTGGCTGATTCTGGAACTACATAGAGAGGGAAAAAATAAGCAACTGAAGTACATGATATCATGTACCAAATTAATTTTGTCTTGATATTAATTTGATTTATAAAAATGTATAAAAACTATTAATCATATTTTGACTACTTTTTCAAGAAATAAACATAAATATCTAGTGTAATTACTAAATAGTTTTGTCTTGAAATGTATTACTTATTTTAGGTTAAGCATCTTATCAAAATATTTACTGGTCAAAATAGTTCTTTTGATAGGAAAAAACATTGAACACAATTACATCAACAGGCTTTCAAATGCCAACTCTTGTTCAGTCCGAGGAATCAATGAAACTACAAGAGTTAAAAATGCTCGAATATGTTGTTTAGTCAATCCGAAATTCAAAAAATTGCTTTCTGATTGAAATATTAATAAATGTATAAGTCACAATGAATCATTAAAGTAATTAATCATATATCTAAATACAAAAACAAAGGTAACAAAGGAAATTTACTTGACTAATTGATGATTTAACAGAAATAGAACATGTCAATCGCAGATTCAGTTAAAATGAAAGTTTTATTTTAATATTGATTAGGTGCTATAACATATAAATGTCAATATGTGGCATTAACTGAACCATACAACATAACAGGATTCATATCAAGCATCAAAGGTATTTATAAATACAGATGCTTCTTGTTTCAAATTAAATAGCATTCATTGACACTCAACAATATAGAATCATTCGAATAAATCATTAGGTAAAGATAATTTCTACATTGTTATGATTAAATAGACAACTGTCAAAATAAAAACATAGCAAGATAAACTTACAGAACTTTGAGGGGAATTGCCTACACTCGGAGATCGCTGTACTGTCACTAGGGCCATTACCCCTTAACATAGAAAATGTTCACTTAACACAAAAAACCAGCTCCATCTTAACTAACACTTTTATCAAAATTATTTTTTTAAATTCAACATATATAACAATAATCACGTAAGGGCCATGTTTGACTTCACTGCTACTGCAATTGTGGAGGTAACAATAATGTTTCAAAAATAAATAATTATTTGATTTTCTTTTCTCGCAAACAATCTAATCAGACCTTCATCTTCAGACGAAATAATACTGTCATACTTTTTAAAAATTACTTTAACAATGATGTTTCATAATCAAATGTTTTTCTGAATAGTTTTGAGATCAATAACCGCGCTTGTTTTGAGCGCGAAAATTCAAACTTCTAGAAACCTTAAAAGTGTGTACTAACGATTAATCCATTCCGCGCCAATTGGAACGTACAATTGTCACCGGGAAATCCTGTGAGGTTTTTTTTGAAGTGATACGGAGTTGCTAGAATTCAAACAGCCCCCCCCCCCAATTTACAGGTATTGCTATGTTATTACAAATAAACTTTTTTGGTCAATAAAAAGAGTATTGTAAAAATTTACAATACCTATTGTTCGAATCAGGCTGTGACAAATAATTATTTTTTATTTAAATATAAGAAGATGGTCAGGGTTGCGGTCAAAAAAAGAACAAATAGTTTAAAACTATTTTAATGTCCGACGTTTTGCCCCACTTTACAGGGCTGTTCAAAGCGAACGGTTAAACCGTTATGCTTATACTTTGGTTATATTATATTATCCTTTGGTTCAACCTTTCGCTTTGAACAGCCCTGATGAAGCCCTGCAAAGTGTGGCGAAACGTCGGACATTAAAATAGTTTTAAACTATTAGTTCTTTTTTTTTGCCGCAACCCTGATCA
>NW_027109002.1:38408-39253 GCF_000696795.3 Halyomorpha halys
ATTCATCATCCACGGTCAACTATCTCTCATAATAATTAATAATTATTTTTAGTTTCAATGTAGCCGTAAGTCAGCCTTGTGGGTTCGAGAGCTCTCTAGGGCTCACCTAACCTCATGAAGTAGGCACCTTTAATTGGGTAAAAATCTGGCGGTCGAGCGTGATTCGAACTAAATCACCTTGCACAACCTTTGGTCTAGTAAAATGTAATGGCACTGATTTAATTTTTTTTTATTATACACATATATGGGAGTGGGTAATTCTGTGGCAAGGCACTACGCTAGTCACTCCGAGGACCAAGTTCGAATCGGGCTTTGGCATATATTTTCAGATTCACTGTAGCAATAAGTCAGCCTTGTGTGTTTGGCAGCACTCCAGGGTTCACCTAGCCTCATGAAGTGGATAAAAATTAATTGGGTAAAACTCTGGAGGTCGAGCGTGATGAACATTCTTGCACAACCGTTGGTGTATTAGCAGTTATTTTCGATTATCTATTGTGTTGGTAGTTTCAAAGATATAGAGCTTCGAATAAATAAATTGATTATAGTTGTTCGGAAAAATTTTCATGTGCGAAATTTATACTCATGTGGGAATATCATAAAAATTACTATTCCTACGAATATATATGTCATAAAATAATGTATAGTAAGTTAAATTACCTTCATTTTGAGTGCTGTCAGACTTGTTAACGTCTTATGGTTCCAAAGCTCTTTTTTTTTTTTTTAAATCAATCATTTTATCCGAACAACTAGGAATTAACATTTTGTCAAATATCATAAAAAATACTCCTTTTAAGATAAACATTATATACTATTTTATAGTCAATTTAACTAGCTTTAATTTGAGT
>NW_027109002.1:39303-39984 GCF_000696795.3 Halyomorpha halys
CTTTAAATCAATTTATTTTAGCAAATATCATGAAAACTACTACTACTACTACGAAGATAAACGTCATGAACTACTTAATAGTACATTAAACTAGCTTTAATATGAGTGCTAATAGACATTTGTAAGTCGTATGGCTTCTGAGTTATTGATTTCTTAAAATAAATTAACTACTAATCTTTCAGTACATATTAATGAAATGTTGTTTTGTAAAAAGCTATTTCGCGAATGTAATACGCGTACTGAACGTAAATAAACATTAAATATTCTAAAAACATAATGTTTACTGTTTTTACTTTTTAAAAAAAAAGTTTTCACCACTTGCCGGTCTTTTCCCCCCACCAAATACCAATACCAATAACAAATACTTTTTAGAACAGTAAATATATTTCGGGATCTTTAATATTCACACTGAAATGAACCTGAACATAAAAGAGAAAGAAGCACGAATTTCTCGAAAATGTTTAATTTTCATTATAGATATAGTAAATTATTAGAAATATCTATATGTATATATAGTTGACCGTAAAGATTTAAATATAAGAAGATGGTCAGCGTTGCGGTCAAAAAAAGAACAGTTTATAAATATTTGGAAGATTATTGATTGACCGTGTGTAAAGATGAAAGGAATATGGTCCGGGTGCGGTCAAGAAAAACTCAAAAAGTAGAAATATACTATTTTAA
>NW_027109002.1:40034-40930 GCF_000696795.3 Halyomorpha halys
TTTACCGTATAACTTAAAATATGAAGAAGATGGTCAGGGTTACAGTCAAGAAAGACAAAATAGTTTTAAACTATTTAATCTCCTACGTTTCGCCCCACTTTGAAGGGATTCAATTAAGATTGTCAATGTCTGTTTAACCTATCAACTTGAACATCCCTGATGAAGCCCTGCAAAGTGAGGCGAAACGTCGGACATTAAATAGTTGAAAGCTATTCTGTTCTTTTTTGACCGCTACCCTGACCATCTTCATATTTTAACTAGCTTTAATTTGAGTGCTATCAGACATCTGTACGTCTAATGGTTCCTGAGATTTATTTTCTCATAAATCAAACTTATTGTTCAAACAACTTCAAATCAATTTATTTTAGCAAACATCATGAATACTACTACTACGAAGATAAAAGTCATGAACTACTAAGAGTAACTTTAATGTGAGTGCTAATTAACATTTGTACATCATATGGTTTCTGAGTTATTGAATTCTTAAAATAAATTCACTACTAATCATTCAGTATATTTTTATGAAATGTTGTTTTGTAAAAAGCTATTTCGCGAATGTAATACGCGTACTGAACGTAAATAAACATTAAATATTCTAAAAAAATAATGTTTACTGTTTTTACTTTTTTTTTTTTTATTTATTTATTGATATTTACAACTGTATAAAAAATAACAAGTAAATTTGATCATAATTACATACTGATATGATACAGCATGTAGAGAAACTACCCAGTAGTAGAACTCTAAAACAGTTTACAATATAAAGTCACGAGGCCATCTTCTTTTCAGGCGCCTCGGAGGATTGCCAAACATGGAAGAGGAAGCAAGGTTAGAAACTAGTGGGTTTGGGTGGTTAGGGAGTTTATTATGGAAGGAATAATATCGAGTTCGGGCTA
>NW_027109002.1:41350-43852 GCF_000696795.3 Halyomorpha halys
ATTAGTAAGAAAGGAACGGATGATGAGAAAATATGTAGGAGGTAAGAATTTACTGAGTTTGTAAAGCAGTCCTGGGTGCCAGACTCGATCAAAATCCTGCTCTCGAAAAAGACTTCCGCGCAGTACATCCCGCGCTCTAAAGATTTAACTTTAAAAAAAAAAAAGGTTTCTCCATTATATTAGAATACTTTTTTGTAACAAAAATTATATTTTTATGGTTTTCTTATAATTATTATTAATTTTTTATTACTGTTCCTAAAAAAAAAAACGTTAATTGAAAAATTGACCAAGTTAATTCAATTTTAGATTCACTCCTTACTCTTTGAACAGGGACGTGATGGCCGTGCGGGTTGCAGCGTAGGTCCCAATGCGCTCGGTTCTCAACGTTGTGGGTTCGATTCCCAGGTTTGAATCCGGCTGTGGCATATAATAGAGGTATTCATGATGTGTTAAACGTAAAATGTTTTACCATGCTAAATTTAATAAGTATAGGATTGTGAGCAGCCCTATTTAAAGTTAAATACATAAGAGCTCCCAGCGGATTTTTTTAGCAACTTGTCTTTTAACCTTTCCTTGAAAAGCCTCTTGTTATTGTTGCCTCCCAAGTTTAAAGTAATTTATTACAACATGCCTAAATTGAGTGAAAAGTAGAAATTGTGTGAGAGTTTGGCTACTGAGTGTCTTGTTGATCTTCTAACTTGTAAGAAAGAGAGTCAAGATGAGCTAATTGACAACTGTCATTACATTATTATTATTATCATCTATTGCTTTATTAATATTTAAAAAAATCATAAATAATACTAACACAATCATAACACAAACAACGAAAAAGTAACATAACACAACTACAAATAAAACGATGACAAAGCTGGTATGTTCTCATTCTCATTCCCTATTTAACAGACTCTCAGCCATGTTAAATGTTATATCGTTTTAATAGAGTCTACCATATACCAGGCAACTATAGTCAAAGTGGGGAAAAACAAGAGAGGAAACTAAGAGTTGCCGGGTTTTAAGTGGAAGGAGATAACGGATTGTATTGAATGTCTTTAGGGTAGCTATGGTTCGACGGGAAATTCGGGCAATGTGTGGTTGTCAGTTTAAATGAGTTTTTTTACAGGAGAATCATATTCAAAATTTTTACGATTAAGGAATCCGTCCAAATTTCTAAACAGGTGGAAAATTTTTGTAGGAAAGTCTGGCGATAAAGGTGGGTGTGTGTGTGGGAGGACTTCGTAACACAGCACAATAAATCTCTTCCAATTTTCCAATTGAGGTTGTTTTTGATGAATTATGTCAATACCACTGCAGTACGATATGGGTGTGATGGTTTCATCTCTGAGTAAAAAAGGAGAAATGAATTATTCCTGAAACCTATATATTTTTTTATGATGAGAGATAGTTGATCTGGATAAATATATGAGGAGAAGATGGTTGGAGGGTGCGGTCAAAATATAACACAAATAAGTTGAAATAACTTATTTAATAGTTCCAACGTTTCGGCCAGAATTTCTAGCCTTCATCAGGAATTGTGTTATAAGAACAAGATAACAATTAATGAATACAAAAATTATAAATATAATGACATAAAATAAATAGTACACAATGAAAATAATAAAGTTCAAGTAATGAAAGAAGTGGAAAATAAAATGAATACATAGGTAATTGAATAAGTAAGTAAAAATAACATAATTGAGGAAATAAAATAAAAATTTGAAGTTATATAATGCAAAGGAATATGAATATTTTAGTTTATTAATAATTTAAAAGTTAAAATTATGTAAAGAAAAAATAAAATTGAGAGAAAGGAAATATATGTAACTAATAAAATGTGTAACCATAATATTATATAAAGAAACAAAATATGAAGTTAAGTTATACAAAAGATGTGAATAGAAATTATGTTTTAGTTGGGGTATTTTAGTCTTTAGTTTAACATGTTAAATGGAAAAACTTACATTAAATGGAGAAATATCTCCTTTTTTTAACCATGTTAAAACGATATAACATATAACATGGCTGAGAGTCTGTTACTAGGTCTGTTAAATGGAGAATGATGTCACGCAACAGACCAGCTGAGCTTGTCGCCGGTTTATTTAGTTTAGTTGTCGTGTTAGGTTACTTACTCGTAGTTTGTTTTTGTTTTTTTCTTTTGTCTTGTGTTTTGGGACTTTTTAAAAAGACAATCAGTAGCCAAATCTTTACACTTCTACTTTTCACTTATTTTAGGCATGTTGTAATAAATTACTGTAATCAAAACTTTTTTTTTAATAACTTATTTATTATTATTTACAACTGTATACACATATATACAACAAGTAAATTTTCTGTAGGTGAGATGATACAAACATGTGGAGTATCTTCCCACTGATAGAACTCCAATTAGAGGAAAAGATCTCGAGGCCATCTTCTTTTCAGACGCCTAGGATTATTAGGTAATGAAGGAGAAGCCAGGTTAGAAACAAGTGGATATGGGTGGTTGAGAAGTTTATTATGGAAGGA
>NW_027109002.1:43902-46066 GCF_000696795.3 Halyomorpha halys
GGTCAAACTTAGAACTAAAAAAACTAAAAAGTTTCAACTATAGTTAATTTTTGTCCATCTCTCCTAATCCCCCCTTATCGTTAATTTGTTTAGAAGAGTAGAGTTATGGCACCTCCCTTGTAGCGGTTACGGACCTTCTGATATAGTTTTCCGAACATTAGGCGGGTACATTGGTGCTCGCGAGCACAGAATTTGGGACTACTATTGTAGAAACACTACTAACATTCCATCAATACTTGTGAGTTAAGCCTGTAGATATTGGGTCGTTTCATGGGTAGTGTAAAGTTACCACAAAAAAGGTTATTTAATAAAAGAACTTTATGAAACCAAAACATTTTTATTCAAAATATTCACCATCGTTTCTAGTACATTTTCTTCAACGTGTTATCAACTTTTCAATCCCAGAACTGAAAAAAATCACAGAGTTTTTTGAAGAAATGAAGACAGAAAATGAAATATAGTTTATTATTCTGGGATTAGTTCCCTTTAGAACAATTACAAAGGCAATTTTACTTTTATAATAACATTTATTGCCCATAAAACAGTATGACCACACTTAATTATAACTTATATACAGAGAGAAAAATAAATTAATTAAAAAACTAACTGACTAAGTAAAAACAAACAAAAAGTTAATTACAAAATATCTATACTATTATAATAATGGCTCAGATTGGTGAAGCAAAAGGTGGTGAAATATAAGGGATTTAAACGAGGAAAGGGTTGGTACTTGACGTATGTTAGAGAGAATGGAGTTCCAGAGATATGCAGCTCGGGTAAAAAACGATTTATCAAACGCAGAAGTTCGGTGAGTTGGAGGGTAGATATCAGATAAACGGGACCTGGTAGTACGGGATTGGACAGAGAATTTGAAATGCAGGCTATGATATAGGAGGGGCGTTGAGTACTAATTGCTTGGAATAAAAAGGAAGCTAGGAAATACTGGCATCGGAAGGATAAATAGAGCCATTTCAGCTCGGCGTAATACTGGGTTATGTATCTCTCGTGATCCCGAAAATAGATCGTACTGCGCAATTAAATGGAGAAATATTTCCTTTTTTTAACCATGTTAAAACGATATAACATATAACATGGTTGATAATCTGTTACCAGGTCTGTTAAATGGAGAATGACGTCACGAAACAGACCAGCTGAGCTTGTCACCGGTTTACTTGTCGTGTTAGGTTACTTGCTCGTAGTTTGTGTTTTGTTTTTTTCTTTTTTCTTGTGTTTTGGGACTTTTAAAAAAGACAATCAGTAGCCAAACTATTACACTTCTACTTTTCACTTATTTTAGGCATGTTGAAATAAATTACTGTAATCAATTTTTTTTTTTTAATTTATTCATTGTTATTTACAACTGTATACACAGATATACAACAAGTAAATTAGCTGTAGGTGACATAGTGACATGGTACAAACATGTGGAGAATCTACCCACTGATAGAACTCCAATAACATTTCTAGAGAAGAACTCGAGGCCATCTTCTTTTCAGACGCCTAGAAGGATTATTAGGTAATGAAGGAGAAGCCAGGTTAGAAACAAGTGGATTTGAGGGGTTGAGAAGTTTATTATGGAAGGAACGGTATCTGGTTCTGGCCAAATCGGCAACATATGGAACATTGAGGTCCTGATGGATGACTTGAATTGTGACAAAGTAAGGAGCATTAAGGATTTCGGACTCTGGAGGAATTATAATCAAAACTTAGAAGTAAACAATAACATGAAGTTTTGGAAGAAAAGGTTACTAAACAAGTTGCTCAAAAAATCCTCTAGGAGCTCTGACTTTAACATGACTTCCAATAGGGCAGCTCGCAATGTTAAACTTATAACATTTAACATGGTAAAACATTTTACATTTAACACAATATCATAAATACCCCTAATATATGGTGAACATAACTAATAACGTTTCTCAGGAGAATAAAGAAAAGAATAGAGAATGAAGAGGGGCGGGGTAAAAGAAAGATAGGAAAAAAAGAGAATGAAATATAAAACGAACCTGTTTGAAGCGAATCAAGCAGCCAAGTGAGCTCTTCGCCACCAAGGGCCAGACTCAGAATTAAAGAATACGTTACGAAGATGTGTATTGGACAAAACGTTACAAGTGGGTAAAGATGAAAATATTTTATAATAAATTTTAAATACTAACGCCCGTTGAAC
>NW_027109002.1:46974-51741 GCF_000696795.3 Halyomorpha halys
TTTTTTTACTTTACCAATCGTCTTTAAGTGTTGAGAAACTTTCCATACACTTGTGCTGCAAGTCCTTTAACTGTTTGCTAAGGGTTTTCTTCTACAGTGAGGTTAAGTTCATCGTTGTTCATTGCTGGTGGAGGTCTTCCTCTGGGTTGGTTATCCAAATCTGTGTCATCCGCTAAAAATCTTTCAAACCACTAGCGAATGGTCCGTTCGTTACAATACCCTCCTTCAAACGCCGTGACAATGTTTCTTGCTACTTGGGCTGCCGTGTGTCGTGTGCGTGTAAATCGCATGTTTTCATGATGGTATATTAAGCAATATGAAATCAATTGGAATGATAATATTATCAAAAAATAGAGGATTAATAAGGCTAATTATAACTGTAAAAAACTTAAGTTACCAGACTTCGGGAACTAAGAAACTAATAGCTATAGTTGCCATGGATACAAGATTTATTTATGAATGGTTCATTAATGAATAAGGGTCGTTGCTATAGCAATTTTAGCTATTACTGTCAACTATAACTAATTTTTGCCCATCACTGGTTGAAATTAATCTTTTAAAACAAATTTAGTTCCATATGTGTCTGGGCCATTTGTAGTCGAGGGAGTCTGAGCGCCAACTTTGATTGCTTCGTGGCTACGACGGTGCCGGTTCGAATTCGGCCTTGGGGTTTGACTATTATTTCTGGATGGTCCCACGAAATGAAAATTTGGTCTCCCACTATGGTCTTTCCTTATAAAAAAATCGCTAGAAGCAGCAGCAGTAAAGATGGGCCTAGAGGTCAACGAGGAAAAAACGAAATACATGACAACTGAGAGTGTCAAACAGGTCTAACAATCCTAGTTGGTACATACAACTTTGAAATAGTTCTTAGGTTTAAATATTTGGGTTCGGTAGTGACTGCAGATAATGAACCAGGAGGTGAACCAAAGAATTGTTGCCGCAAAACATATGTTATTATGGCCTCCTGAAGTACATGAAAAAACGCTTACTACAATGAGCAACTACACTTCTCCTCTATAAAGTTCTTATAAGACCAGTCCTCACTTATGGGTGTGAAACATGGACATTGACGAAGGACAGTGAGGAAAAATGTTAATTTTTGAGAGGAAGGTCCTACAGAAGATATTTGGCCCAGTGAAGTAGAATGATGAATGGTGAAACCAGTTACTAGCCAACTTGTACAAGGAACTGGATGTTATGAGATGTATCCGGATAGCTAAGCTGAGATAGGCAGGCCACACTGTACAGATGGACGAGACCCTAACTCCAAAGAAACTGTACAGCATGGAGCCGGATGGAAAAAGGAAAATAGGTAGACCAAAGTTGAGATGGAGTAAGTGCCGATGCCAGAATCCTTGGAATCAGGAACTGGTGAACGGCTGCTGAGGATAGGGAAACATGAAGGACAACTCTTGGGACAGCTAAGATCCAGTAATGGATTGTTGAGCTCGGGATGATGATGATGATCTTGGAGGAATGAGTATAATGGAGAGGGTAAGCTGTCAGGAAAAGTGAAGCCATTATGATGAAATCCAAGGGAGGGGAAAAGGAGTAGGAGCCAATCAAATAAATGTTTTGTAATCTTTAAAATTGTTTGTAAAATTTATAATTTTTTAATGATTGGAGAAGTTTGTCGGGGGGTGTGGTCAGCAAAAAACAACATAAATAAACAAAACAATATTTATTTATTTTATGCCAACATTTCGACCTAGTTTCAGGTCTTCATCAGGACTATAGAACAAAAGAGATAACAACATTTAGTGAAACATAATAAATATTGTTTTGTTTATTTATGTTGTTCTTGGCTGACCGCACCCCCCGACAAGCTTCACCAATCATTAATCTATCGTCAACTATCTACACCTCATTATAATTTTTTAATTTGATGCTTCCATTTTTTTGTTAGTATTCTTTTCTAAATGTTTGTAATTTTTCTTTGTGATTTATACTTAGATAAATGAAAAAATATATATTCCAGAGTCTTTTCACTAATTTTAAGCATAAATAAAAAATAATAATAATACGAAATGATGTCCTCATACTGACACGTCTTAGTGAAAGAGTTCGCTCCCGTTATATGTTGCGTAATTAAAAAAGGAATTCCTTGATTATAGGTTAAGCTTAATGTAAACTGAGCTCCAAGGGTTTGCTCAACTCCCCTCCTTTTTGGCTTAATTTTCCCTTTGAAGGAGATTAGTGAATGCCATCTCCATGGTTACAATAAACATATTTTACATTTAAAATTAGATTAATACAGAAAAGGTTAATAATGAACATAATAAACATAAAATAAAACATGAAAAAATGTATTTATTGATAACATGGTAAATAAAGATATTACAGAAAAGACACTTTTTCAACGTTAATATTGAAACAAGAAACGATAAGTACAACATGAGCGGTCTCTTTACAAATTATATTACAATTAAATGCTCCGGATCAAATCTAAATAAATATAGAAATAAATTAACAAATACTAATAAATATAAATATATGTACAATATAACAAGTCGAAAAATTAATTCAAATAAATGCTACATCAATACTGTGATTACATCAAATATCACAAAAATATATTTATAAATAAACTAGAATTAAAAAAAAAAATTATAAGATATAAATGCATATGTGATGCGCTGACAATAATGAACATATAATTTACACTTAAACATGGAAATAACTATATACATTTGTGTCATGACGTCATTAAAATATTTAAGTCTACATTGGAAAGTAAAACAAAATGAATCTAGAGAAGTTAAAAATACAACTGAATATTCCAGTTGGGTACCATTTTAAGTACTTTTAAGGAGATAAAATTCACGATGATAGTTCTACGCCAAAAAAAATAATAAAAAAATTAAACAATAGATTAATATTTGGCAATTTTCTTTGAAACATTGACACTTTACTAAATATAGATGTAGTATATATTAACACAGCCAACACAGCTACAACTACTCAACAGTCGTAAAATGTCAACAGTAAACCGATATCACAAGTGTGTGTTAGGTACTTATTCAAATTAAGTACGATTTCCACATGCGAAGGCATTGCAGTCTGCAACTCTTACATACATCTTTTATATATGTATATCACAAGAAATGATATTTAAAAAAAAAAAAAAACAACAGAATTATATTGCAATTCTCTGCTTCTTATTCTTCAGCCTCCAAAATCTTTCTCTTGACCGGGATGATCTTGTCGGGGTTGTAGCCATGCTTGGAGAGTATGTCATTCTTTAGTATGTAATAGCAATCCAACCTATGCTCGGCAAATTCCTGAAAACAAATTTTGAGTGATTATTTGTGAAGCTTTGCAGTCAAAGCTCCCCGTCCATTATATTTTCAATATTCATTGATTAAAAAATTGTGACCACATGTATTTTTGTAGAACTCAAAGATAATAAATGTAGTATTTTATAAATAATATACTATATATTATTAATAATATAGATAGACCAGCGTATAACAAGCACAAACAGAGCCTTCTTTTCTCTGTCAAGAATATTGAAATACTGAAAAATCTAAAGCTAAAAGTGTACAATGCCATGATAAAGCCTGCTTTGATATTGGATTTGCTGGGCTCTAACAGATATCTAGGTACAATTACAGAAGCGATCTAGGATCAGAGCCTTAACAAATGGAGAACTAACAGTGAACTGCGTGCAGAGACTGGTCAGTCAATATCTCATGTTATGAAGGCAACGAGGTTAAGACGAGCGGGGCATGTGTCTCGAAGCAATCCATCAGGATCGCCTCTATACAACAATGATTGCCAGTATAGTTGGCAAGAGACCATTCGGGAGGCCAAAAACCAGATGGACCGACACAATAGACAAAGATGCAAAAAAGCTGCATGCAGCAAACTGGAAATGAGTAGCCCAAGATAGGCAGGCTGGTTCGGGGGGTTAAAAAACTACAAGGTCTGTACAGGCAACCAAAAAAAAAGATAATGTATGTTTTTTATGTAGCCTACACCAGAAGAGTTATGCATCTATCTACCTGATAAAGATTAATCTTAAAATGTGTTTTAACGAATGGAGAAAAAAATTTAAACTCCTTGGTTGATTCAATCGAAAGAAGATATATTCCTCAACTTATCATTTGAAGAAAGAAGCAATAAAGGAATGGCAAGAATGCTTGATTGGGAATCTAAATTAAACGGAAGAGATTATTATCATGTCAAGCCTTGTTTTCGCTTGAACCTACAATTTAGCCCAAAAGATGTTATCACAGTACTAATACAAACATATGACGGATACCTCAACCTCATGAAGATCAAAAGAGATAGAAATAGTGAATTTTGCAAAGTTCCGGAAGATCTAAGACTTATTCTATTCAGATGCAATAAATATAGAAAAGAAATAGAAGAACCGCGAGTAACACCTAGAGAAGAAGCTACATTTTCAAAAAAAATATAAAAGCAAAAGATTAAGGAAATTACATTTTACAAAAATTGTCTTCCCTTAACCCCATCACCAAAATGAGGTTAAGGAAAAACAATTATCGTGGAATAGTTTTTGTATTGAAATTATAAAGTTTATATGACATGGGAAATTAGCCTGCAAAAAGGATAATTTAAGGAATTATGATATCAATGATTAACTTTGAGAATAGCCTAAGGGCCAAAACGGAGATTTTTCAAAATAAATAAGGGGTATTCATGATGTTGTGTTAAATGTTATAAGTATAAGATTGTGAGCAGCCCTATTTAAAGTCATGTTAAACGTTAAATGCATAAGAGCCCCTAGCGGATTTTCTC
>NW_027109002.1:52196-57509 GCF_000696795.3 Halyomorpha halys
TTTAACATGTTAAACCAAAGATCATGAATACCCCTATAGTTGAGAGAAAAAATTGATCATTTGAAGTTCATGTTAATTTGTGTATCTTTGCTGACTGCAACTCCGACCATCTACTCCTCAACAAACTATTAAATATAGGGATAAAAACTTCAAGCAAGGAGGCATCATATTTCTTTTCAAAAATTAAAACAGTATTTACCTTGTATCCAAACGGTATTTGAGAGAAGTGAGAATTGATAGCAGCCCAGAGACCCCACAAAATATGCGATGCGAGGGTGTAATGTTTGACCTCCTTCAGGATTGCATGAACCCTATCGTGTTCTGCTTTACACTTTCCTCCATTTTCTCTCATCGAGCAGATATACCTTTCAACGAAGGTAAGCTGTGAATACATTAAAAAAAAAAAAAGATTAAAACTTGCAATAAAAAAAAGAAATACAATTAAATTAAAAACATAATTATCACATACATAACATAAAAAATAATACATAAAAGTTAGACCTTCCTAAAAACATAAATAAAATTTTAATAATCATTAAACAAGAAAACCTATTTTGAAATAAGATAGAACAAGAAAATTAACTATTTTTTAAAAATTAATTGAACTGATAGTATCTAATGCTTCTATCAGGAACTCTGTTATCTAAAGGCATGTATGCACTGGGATTCTTTTGAGTCGATTCAGAATCTTTGCTGCGCAGATTCATTGTTCAGAGGCAGTCCCGATGCTACTCCACGACAAAATACCAGTCCAAACCAAGAAAATTCATCAGCGATTGAGAAAATTCCTGTGAGAACGACAGTTTTCCCTAGTGTTATAATTATATTTCAAATGATTAAATAATTTGAAATAAAAGATCAAAATATGGTAAGTACAATTTATTTTCATAACCTGTTTTATTCATTTTATTATAAGAAGGTACCTACATTTTATTTCTTGCCAATTAGTATATAAAAATAATTATAAAACTATATGTATATATAGTTGACCGTAAAAATTTATATATAAGAAGATGGTCAGGGTTGCGGTCAAAAGTGAAACAAAAATAGTTTACAACTATTTATTTTCCAATGTTTCGCCCCACTTTGCAGGGCTTCATCAAGGCTGTCCAAATGAATAAGTTGAACAGCTGTTACAACTATTTTTGTTTCACTTTTGACCGCAACCCTGACCATCTTCTTATATATAAATTATAACACTACATTCACATGTGTATTGCTTCTCAAATTATCAAGCAACCTACCAACTCTGTACTCTACAACCAGAGTTCGGCAACTAAGAAACTAATAGCTAAAGTTGCCATGGATACAAGATTTATTTATCTATGGTTTATTCACGAATAAGGGTTGTATCCATGGCAATTTTAGCTTTAGCTTCAACTATAGCTAAAGTTGCCATGGATACGACCCTTATTCGTGAATAAACCATAGATAAATAAATCTTGTATCCATGGCAACTTTAGCTATTAGTTTCAACTATAACTAGTCTTTGCCCATCTCGGTCTACAACATAGTAACACACAAACAAACGAATTAATTCCACTAAAATACTCAATAAAAATGTCAAAATGTTAAAAGAATAAAACGGAAAGCAAGAGCTTGTTCTGATTCACGTCCACAATGGCCGATGTTGCGCAATTAGTCTAAGAATCCCGCAACAGATGGGATTCAAGAGCCATAAAAACTACTAGTGCGCAACACATTAATCGGAACAATGATTCAGGGCAGCTCAGACGCAAACAAGATTCTCAGCAGATGCGATGAGTCAATTCAAAGAGTCTCAGTGCATACAAAGCTTAAGCAACAAAACTATTTCCTTCACTATAGAACTAATAATAAATAAAACTTTCATTTTTTTTTTTTTAAATTAATGTTATAAAATAATTCTTTGAAATACAAACTCAATTAAGAAAATTATAATAATGTAATAATATAGATACTCCCTTCCCCTTCTTAAAAACAGTTAATATTTCTTATTCTGAAAAATCTTATCTCAAAATAAATAAATAATGTTACCCTCAAGGAGAAAGAATATTTTAACAACAAATACAAATTATATAAATTACGACCACTCAGCTCTGGAGGAAAATAACAGATAATTTTCCAAAAACAATTTTAACTGCTGAACTCACCTTACCAAATAATTATATGTACTTGTTGCAGAAACTTTTCGCAAATGGAAAACACGCCATCATTGAGAAATATCTTAACTTAAAATATTTGAGTGTTAATTTGTTCATATATAAGTATTATGAGAATAAAATCTTCATTTAATTGTACAGTAAAATCTCAATAACTCTGATTTAATGGGAATAAGAAATCTCCTCAGGTATGATTAATTGAAATATTAGGGGTATTCAAGATATTGTGTTAAATTTAAACACTTTTACCATGCTAAATATTATAAGTATAGCATTGTGAGCAGCCCTATTTAAAGTCATGTTAAATGATAAATGTATAAGAGCTCCTAGCGGATTTTCTGAGCAACTTGTTTAGTAACCTTTCCTTCCAAAACGTCATGTTTTTGTTTACTTCTAAGTTTTGATTACAGTAATTTATTACAACATGCCTAAAATAAGTGAAAAGTAGAAGTGTAAAAGTTTAGCTACTAATTGTATTTTTTAAAAAGTCCAAAACAAAAGACAATAGAAAAAAACAAAACACAAACTACGAGTAAGTAACCTAACACGACAACAAATAAAACAAGCTCAGCTGGTCTGTTTCGTGACGTCATTCTCCATTTAACAGAACTAATAACAGACTCTCAGCCAAGATACATGTTATATCGTTTTAACATGGCAAACGAAGGAAATATTTCTCCATTTAACATAAGTTTTTCCACTTAACAAGCTTTAACATGTTAAACTAAAGATCATGAATACCCCTATTATATAATAACGAGAGAGCACTGTATTTGGTTCTCATTCAACTCGCTATTAAATAAAAACCATAAAAAATGATTTTTTTTAGATCTAAGAATAAACATAGGTGATAATAATCATTAAGCAAAACAAGAAATAAAGTAATAAAAATTGTGGACTTAATTTTTTTTTTAAATGTTTATTTCACAGACTCCAATGTTTATTTAGACTTAAATGTTTATTTCCAATTGTTTTTGTGGAATAAAACTTTGACTGCGGTTGAAGACACATTATCTATCCTGAGATCACTTATCTAGCTTACATTCGAAGGTGTGGAAAGAGCTGAAGCATCTCCGTTTTACTTTAGATTATCCCGAACTGTGTTTAGTTCTGTCCTAGCTTCAACCAGTTAAGATCGTACTGGGTTTTGCCACCTTTAAGAATTTTTACACTCCAATTTTTTTTTTTTTGATTATCGAATTCATTCAAATTTATTTTTTGAAGTAAATAACTTTATTTATTAATGTATTCTTAAATTTTACACACTTCCAATAACATTTTTTACATGCTCAAAAGGACTTGCTTTTAATTTTTGTTTTTTTACATTGTTTTGGATTATTTCACGTCCAAGTATTATATAGATAATGTGGTGATGAAATTAATAGAGTCCTTATTTAGTAGATCAGTTAAAAGACCTGCAAAACATTCATAAAACAGCTGAATGCATACATAGATTCAGTTGTATACATGGGTGACGACAATAGTCGTCATAGTTAAAAATCAGGTATTTAAACTTTATTTGGCTAAATACTACATTTTATAATGATTATTTAAATTCATAGAAAAGAAATATATCAACAAACTTAAAAAAATTGTGCATTTAAATGGTTTTCCAGGAGAGCCATCATGGTCACAGTGTTAAACAAATCAAGAAATAAATTGATGAAGTAAAAAAAAATTTCATTTTTCTGAAATTTTTATTACGCGGACTAATTATTTCTGTAGATTAAAACAATTGAATAGTCTGTTTGAATATACTATCTGGGTACATATCAATCATAACAGATTAATTTTTTCTTAGAAATTTTTATTTCACATAATAACATGTTTTTAATATGAAAATTGACTAATTAGTTAATTAGACATAATGCAGGATATACTTATTAACAAAAAAATATGTTTACCTAATATTTTAATGTGTCATAGAAATTGTTTTTTGATCTGGGCAGAATAACCTGCATGAAGTTGAGTTTTTAAATCATTTACTTCCAAAATTGTATTAAGGTAAGATAAATTATAAATAATATTGTTAAGTATTTTGAATTGTTGAGGATCATACATGTAATAAAAGCTGTTTTGTGGTAGATTGTCTCTGAGGATGGCTGGATTGGCGGAAACGTCGGACTTGTAAGAAAAATAAAATGTGTTGAGACTAAAATGGATAAAAAATAAATTATTTATTTAAATTGATAAAGTAAAAAAATAATTGTGGACTTATTTTTTTTTTTCCTGAAATTTTTATTTCATAGAAAACATGTTTTTGTCGATCAAAACCAATGTATAGTCTATTTGAATATACAACTTGAGTATATATCAACCACAACAGATCATTTCTCAATGATTTTGTATTTATCCACAGGGATATAAATGTATTCACTATTTAATGAGGAAAAATATACAAAATTTTATTCCTACTTTAAAAAATATGAAAAATTTGCCAATAACAGGTTTACGCTTTTCTTCCATTTGAATCAAGTTCTTTTAAAAAAAAATTTTTTTTTCTGTACCAATAGATTCAACTTTTTTTTTTCCTTCAAAATATATTATAAAAAACCTTTCTATTGTAAAGACCAAATAGATAATTTTTAATTGTCCAAAAGTAGGCACTTATTCTTTCATAGTATTTATTATAACACCTCTAGCATAATTATTCCTTTTTTTAATAACGTGACATACCTAAATACATACCTGTTGTTCATTAGGTATTACGAGTATGTTCTCTCGCTGATATGCAGTAGATATTAACTTGGCTAAAGCTAATAGTGATTATAAAGTCAGTCTAACTAAATGTAGGATCTGTATAGCAGATCAATGTCTATCTCAGTCACTGTGTATGCCTGTCTGTATAGTATATATAAAGTAATATACTGAGAGTATAATATAATCAATAATAATATAATATACTGAAAGTACAATATAATCTATATATAACATTATACTGACTGGTGTATTAGTTTTTTATTTAGCATTGAGAGAATTGTCCATTCACTTGATCAGTGTAAAGTCAACCTAAACTGTAAATCTAAAATATTTAATTATCTTGGACAAATATAAAGTTAAGAAGTAAAATTTTTATGCTGGCCTAAAGATAACCTTTTAATTTCTAAAAATGTAAAAAAGACTTTTTTTGAAAAAAAAAAAAAAATATTAAAGACTTTACTCCAAAAAAAAA
>NW_027109002.1:57999-64076 GCF_000696795.3 Halyomorpha halys
TTCAAGAAAGGTAAAAAGAAATGGTAGAAAACTATTTAGTAGTAACTAACATTTGGCCCCACTTTGCACAGCTGAATCCGAAATATTTAGTTATTTATTAATTAATTATTGTATCTATTTAGTTTGTAACGGCATTTGTAACAAAAATTTATGGTAAAAAAATAGAAATAATTTAAAGTTTATTGAGAAAAAAAATTCGACCATTCCCTTCTATAAGTATAGATGAAATTTTGCCCTAAATCGTCTTTGGTTCCTTTAGAAAAAAAAAGAAATAACTTCAACACGACTCGACCAATCTACACCAAAGGGCACATAACAGATCTAATTAACCAAACTAGAACTTAGAGGTATAAAACAAAACATTTGAAACTAATATTTCACCCCTAAGTGGTTAAGGTTAATTTGAAGTAAAAATTTAAATTCAAATCTCCAGCCATTGACCACGTGGCAAGTGGTTAATGTAGGGTCTAGTGAAAATTTTGAAATCAAATCTCCCGCTATAGGTCACGTGACCAAATGCTGGCTTCCGATTGGCTGCTTACAGCAGTGCACCAGCTCCCCCATATTTCCTCTACTAGGGATTAAGATATTGAGATTTAGGATAAATCATTATGGATTAGGATTAAGTATTAAGGATTAGGGATATTCATTGAGGATTAAGATAGGTCAGACTGGTAAACACTGGTTAGGAAAGGGTGAGGCTAGGAGACAGTAAGGGCAGTTCGAGGCTAGGGTCCTAAGTCCAAAACTGATCATTGTCCTATGCCAAAACCGATCTTTTACACCTACTACTAGATTTTATGCCCTTATTAAAAGGGCATAAAATCTAAATTTTGCTAATATAGGTTAAAAGAACAGGCATTCAGCTTTCCAACGGTTCTATTAACGTAGGAATTGGATAAAATTTAGAGGAGTTATGAACAATTATATGAATAATGGTCATCAGAAGAAAAAAAATCCTTCAGACAAATCAAGCAGAAAAATATTTAATTTTTACTTTCTTTGAAAAAAAGGTATTGAAAAGTTTCAGAGGACGCTATAAACAAATATAATTTGTTTTTCAGAATTTTTTTTTTTACCCACTTTATTGAAACCCTCATTATGTTTTTTAAATTTTTAGTGAATAAAAAATCATTTAATAAAACCAATAAAATTGTTTTCTTATTTTTCAGAAAGAGGCAAAGTGATTGGCATATAACAACCATGAAAAAAATGTTCACTTCCTGAGCTATGCGCCAAACATACCTAATTTTGTTAATAACCTTTTAATTTACCGGAAAAATTGGGATAGCCTTCCTGGGAAAATCCTGAACATTTAGCAAAAAGCCCCATCCCAATTGGATGAACGGTATGGCAGTACATAAACAATGAAACAAACCAATATTGATTTTTATATATTAGATTTATTTTAAAATCGATTCAAATGATTTATTTAGGTTAAATAAAATAGATTCATATTATTCAAAGTCAATCTAATAGAAATTAGAGAGAAGGGATTAATATCATATTGTTAAATATTTTATTATAAAACAAAAATAACACTACAATCTATGTATTGAAAAATAACTTTTTATGTATATTTTTATAGTTTTATCAAACTTTACAATGATTGTACCTTGTTTTTACTCGGCTCATCTTCCTACAATCAATTAATATATGGTTGACTAATCATCTTCCAACCTTAACAATAAATTAAGGTCTAAAATTTTTTTTAAAAAAGAATTAAAATTATGCAAAAGTTATAGTTGGATATACATCAGCCATTGATAACCTATATAATTCTGATGAATATGAGAGAAGTAAATTCATATAATTCACTACCAAAATGATGAGTTCAAGCAGTTAAAAATATAATTAAATATTTTTATATACATATATAAACAATATTATCTAAAAAAATAAAGAAAAAAAAATACGAAAAAATTTTAGTCAATATGAAACAGATAATATCATTTACTTTACTCCAGAGCTCCAGTAGTCCTCTATATCCAATTAAGGTTTACCGTGGTACTCTCAGACAACAACTAGTGTTGACAGTAGTGAGTGTTTGTGGGGTATGACGCCACCTTGCCTTGTTCGTTCTGTGTGGGCCAGGGGAGGAGAGCGACAGAGCAACATCCCCACATCGTGTGTCCTCGATACCGACAAAAAAAAAACAACACACACAAACGGAAACACAAAACTCGGCTCTTCTCAGCCATTGACAACGGTCTCACCAGATCTAATATGAGATCTATTTAATCTGATCTAAGTTGATCACTTCTTTTAAACATGGTCAGCTCCATTCCTACAATACCATTTCGCACTCGTCTTAATTTTCAGAATAATTTTAGGGCAAATCGTTCACTTGCATTCATTAAAAAAATTAAAATTAAAATTGCTTGTTAATAAAATTTATTTCATTATATACATATAATTAGATAAAATGAAAGATATGCCCATGAAATCAATTTTTTTTTTAAGAGGTTGTATAACTTTATAAAATATAAAAATCCTAACCAAACATTTAACTTCCAAGAAGTATGAAGTAAACAAAAAAGTGAGGTCAATAAATCAGAGATATATATATCCTATCCAAATATAAAGAAATTACACATATACATAAATATCCTATAGAACAATGTTTCAAAACTGATAACACAAAAAACCTTCAATATTTTGGCAATTTTAAAATTTGTCTTAAAACATATAAGACAGAAAAGAATATTACATGTAAATGAACAGAATATAATATAATATGATCCAGAAGTGAATGAAAGAATATAATTCTTCACAATTTTAGTAATCACAGAGATTTTACTGAATCAAAATTATAATAATCCTTTTTTTTTTTTTAATTCATAAATACACAAAGGCATATACAAATAATAATTAATCATACTGCTTCCCACCTTCATTCACAGTCTATTATTAAACCGTAATACTCTGACCACGTACGTTGACGTGTCTAATACCTCCATTTCACCTTGGATTGTTTCAAATTGTGTTTAGTACTGTCTTAGCTACAATCAACTACGATTGTTCTGGATTCTGTCGCTTTAAAGGATTTTTAAATTCCTTCAAATTTATTTTCTTATGTACTCTTTTATTTCACACTCTCCCAATAACATTTTATACATGTTAAAAGGTATTTTTAATTTTAAAAATATATTTTTTAAAATTATTTCACAGAGTTTAAATGTTTAATAGAAAATGCGATTATATACAATAACTTTCTTTAGTACTTACTCAGTAATTCAGTTAAAAAATTTGCAAAATATTTATGTATCAGCTGTTGCATGCATAGATTCAGTGACATACGCAAGTGACGAGTGTGTTGTCAAGGTTAAAAAACAGGTATTTAGACTTTATTGGGCTACATATTACATTTTGTGTATTATATAATGCTTATTTAAATTAAAATAAAAAAAATAAAGTGGTTTCCCAGGGGATACCTCATGGTCAAAGTGTTAACAATATAACCTTCCTTTAGAGCAGAAATCATTGATTAAGTAACATTGTTTGTTATAGAAGTTCAAATTTATTATTATTATATTGATGATTTTAACATATTAAGTGAGTATAATATAATTTTAAAATCATCTTTTATTTATTAATGGTTTGCTCTTCTCCCCCATAAATGAAATTGACAAATTATATAAAATTGTAGATATTCTAAATTTGAAACCAACAGTGAATTACATTGTGCTAAGGAGAGGAACACAGCATCCTTGAAAAGTAGAAAAATAGAATAATATATGTATTAAAAACATTGCATTTTTATTATAAGTTTTTTACCTTTGAGCATTTATAAAATTTAAATTACAAAAAAAAATTATAGGTCATGTAATAATACAAATTAATATTCTTTTGATTCTTATCATGTAATATTCTATTCAATTCAACAAAAGATATCGCTTAGAACTGAACCATTGTCATGTTATCATTACATTCTTCCAATTCTGATAGCCTTAAATAGTTATAGCTTACACCACAAATCTGTGGGTATGAGTACTCCTCTCTTCTCTCTTTTTATATAAATAATATTAAACCTCATTTAATTATTTCAAGTAATTAAGTGGATTATACCGTTATATCTGTCACCACAGTGAATATGTGGTTAAGTCGAATTTTGGTCAAAATGAGTTAAGTGGTCTAAGAGAATCACAGAAGGCAACATCTTCATTGTGCATAAGTGTCTAAGTCAGTCAACGTTTTAAAACAGAGTTATTGGTCAAGTCTGTTTTCAACGGTCGGTGAACAATTAGTTAACTCTATTATCTAATTAGTGATAAGACATATCAAATTGGTGTAAAACAAGTAACAAGTTACCAACGTTTTGGTAGTATTGACGAAATTTTGATGATTTACCACAAACACCTGATTTTACATAAATGTTTAACTTTAACTTTAAAAGTTGTCCCCTGAAAAGTAAGGAATTTTGACTTAACCACATATTCACTGGGGTTACAGATATATTACTTTATTTAACTAGAAAGTTAATATCTTCTTCCATATCTTAAGTTAATATTTTAGTCCAAATAAGTTAATCTCAGAGAATGGTTTGCAAACCGGTGAGCAGCCAACCTAAAAAACTGAAATGTACGATCAATAAGCCGGAATGGTCCCTCCCCATTCTGTGTTAGCCCCCTGGCTACCAAGCAATTAAATGTATAAACCGCCTTCAGTGGACAATGTTTCTCCACATCTTATAATGCCAAAAGGCAAAACAAGATAAATTGTAAATTTGTTAATATATATAATTTTCTTAGATTAAGCAAAATGTATATAATTGTAATTGTTTTAAATTTAAATAAATAGGAGGTAGGAAAAAACAAAAAACCTGATATTACATATTTAAGGCGGGTATATGCCTGGGACGTAACAGCTACTTTTTCGATAAGTCGACCGACTGAAAATGCTGTTGTATAGAATTGATTTTTCACATTTTTTAATTATTTCCGCCGGACATAATACCACACTTTTAATCAAACTAAATGCATAAAGATGGCTTAGAGAATCAGAATTGGAAGTAATTAGAAAACTGTTCGACATATAAAAAATTTCTTTTTTTTCCACCAATATCTATCTTCTTCTTCAAAAATGAGCCCTATGTTTTGCATTGCCAAAATATTGAATACCATTTCAATATAAAATTTTAATTTAGAATACAGATAGAATGAACATGATTAAACATGTTAAAACATTTTTAAATTTACTGTCAAACTATTATCAATGCTCTTTCTTATACCTATGGTCAAGTAATTGGGATTAAATAACTTGAAAAATAAGAAATAATGGGACAGTTTTACGCTAAAATGGAAACGTTAAATTACTTTAATACTGATGACAATTTTAAGTTATTTTTAATTAATGAAAAATATTTTAACGATTATTTTTTGACTTTCTATTAATTTTACAAATAATAGATCCTACTGCAAGTATAATTATAGAAATAAAAGTATTTTAATTATAATATTGCAAATGTTAAAAATGTTTTAATTTAAAAGTATTGATAATATGAGGATTAATAAGTAAATGCTATACGAATAAATTTTTGATTGTACAGAATGAATTTAAAAATGGACAGAGAACTTTCGAAACATTGTCCAATTGATACATGACAGTATATGAAGTTCCAAGGGTGTAATTCTTCCTAAAGTTACTATATTTGATTATTTTAAGACCATAAGAAAAATAGTCAACGCGATAATTTATCACATTTTTCAAATTAAAAAAAAAAAAAAAAAATAAATAAAAAGGATTTTTTATTTTATATCAGATCAAAATACTGCTATAAAAATATAATTAATTCAGTGAGAAATGAATATGCAATAATTAACAAAATCACATTTTGATTAACTTTTTCATCCAATATGGATTGATTTAATCTAACTATTTTAAATTTTTAAAAGTTTAAAACGTTATTGTGAAATGAATTTGTTGAATTATGAAGGATAATTTAATGTGTACTGTACAAGTTAATATACTTTCTTAAGTTGGTGATCCTAAAAAAAGTTTACCATTCTTTAAAACAACAAAAATTTAAAAAAATATACAGAAATATAAAATTGTAGATATTCTAAATTTGAAACCAA
>NW_027109002.1:64491-67122 GCF_000696795.3 Halyomorpha halys
ATATCTTTGATAGGTGTTGCCTAAAATTGAAACCAAAATTTCAATTTTTAATAGCAGATAAATTAAAATAAATAATTGATTAAAAATAAATAATTTCTCCTTTGACCGCAACCCTGACCATCTTCCTATAAATAAAATAAATAATAATTTAGTAGGGGGGAGGGAGTAACCCCTGTCTGCCAGACAGTAACTAACCCTGTCTTTACAGATTATAAAACTGTTCATTTAATTGTACTCCATTGATCAAATTATATAACTGTAATTTACATATATTCTAGTGTTACATGTATAGTGTAAGCAGGAAAAAACATAAATTTAAAGTCTTCATTACAGCATTTTAACTTGTACTACAATTTAGTGCCTCTTCAAAAACAATGTTCATAATTACTTTTTCCTCTACATTGCACTGAATTTTAATTCCATCTTTGCTCTTGCACCTCGACAGAGTCATAATAATAAAAGAATATCCATATAAAGATATCATAATGATGCATTACTAATTGTAACCTATTTATTAGTGCCAATGTTTCGGCCAGAATCTCAAGCCTTCATCTTATTCACCAACTAATAAACAAGTTTTCATTTATTTCTGTTCTTTACTGACCATATCCCTATACATCTTCTCATTTATAAAAAGATATCAACCAAGTAAACCTTGTTCTTTATACACATTTTAGTTATATTTATCGTTACCTTAGCCATTCAGCTTCACTTCTCAACTGCTTAATAGTGTACTTTCCTCCAATCAGTTCATTACTACAGACTTCGTTCAGACTGTCAAGCCACCTAAGACGAAAATGCAATTTTAGTAAATCATATCACAAAATTAGGTTTAGAAATATATATATACAAACACACATATATTTTAACATACTTATTAATTGTATCCCACATCCACCGTGGTTCTTTATTAATAGGCACATTCATAACGTGTACTGCTGCCATTTTTTCAGCGACAAGAAGGCTGATGTCGGGATCTGACATTTCATGCTGTGTCAAAGGACGAGCCTAAAATGAAATATGGAATTAGTAAGAATAAGAATAATATATTAATAAGTAAATTGTAATATCCTCCTTTTTGATAAATAGTTATTTTTTAAATATAAAAAGTTTAGTTTTTCCACATATCAACTCTATCATGGGTAGTAAACTAAGTAACTAACAATGGAGACAAACAACAACCTTAAACAAACTTGTTTCAAATAGTCAAGATGGCGGTCTTCCCAAAGTAAGTGAATTGCAGTCATTTGAAGATGGATTCAATTATTTTCAATTTTAGTTAGTTTTCTGTCATGATTATATTCACAGTGAATTTAATAAAAAAGTGAAAAGAAGGAATCAAGAAAGAATCTACATAAAAAATCATAGGAAGTAACTCAAAACGGTTGTGGTATAATGGGCGTTTACATCAACTACAGAGGGTTAGTAATCGACAAAGGAGGAAAAGACCCAATTTGATGTCTATTGGCGGTGCCGGTTCGAATCTGGCCTGGGACGTTGACTTTTTTCATGAGTGGCGGTCCCACAAAATGAAGAACTTTGACCCCCAACCATGGTTAGGCAGTATAGGACTCCAATGGGAGTCTTGGCCGAGAAAAAAAAAAAAAAAAAAAAAAAAAAAAAAAAAAAAAAAAAAAAAAAGAGAGAGAGGAAGACACTCTTTCTTTTGATTGCTGGGAGAGTAGACATCTTCTGGGTGCCGTGAGACTTACCACCCATTGTCTACCATCAGTGCTGGCATTTTTTGGAAGAAGACAACAAGAATCGACAGTCACCAAAGATCATACAATTGGTTATCTTACTCAATGTAGGATAAAACAGATTTGTAAAAGAAGCCGTTAATTCATTTAAGTGCAGTAATTATGTCCTGATTGCTAGAGAACTGGCCTTGAAAAGTGAATAATTTAAAATAAAGTTCTCAATATCTAGTTAAGATTTAATTTATTCATTTAAAAATTGTCAGCATCAAGCTTAATCATTTTTAATATTATGATTAAAATATGATTTTTCCATTATGCTAACAACAAAATTGGAAATGAATGAACATCTAAGTATATCCGTTGGTATCTACATTTGAAAAATTATTTATTATATCTTTGAGAGCAATAAATATCCTGTTAAGTAAAACACTGTACCTCTTAAAACTAAAAATAAGACGATTAAAAATACAGGTAGACAATAAAAAAAAAGAAAAAGGTATACCAATAATTCAAAATTATTTGAATATAATAATTTAAGAATTATTAATAATTTAAATCAAATTTACTTAAGATTTATGGTTGATGATAATCTATAGCGAGATATAAAAAGATCTCATAAATAAGAAAAATGATTATAACACTAATGTTACCTGGATATACTCTTCTATCCTTCCGCCGGGGAACACTCCATAGAGTTTTGGACCAAGTTTCCTCTCGGAGAGAAGTGTAAAAATAACGGACTCAGTAATCAACGTCTCCAAAGCATCTTCACAGTGCGTTTGCCCATAAAGTCGAAGAAGAACTTGTTTTGGGGAAACTGCTTCTTTTTGTAAGCTTACGATGTAGAGAAAGTTACTCAAGCCCCCGCTGAAAAAGAAAATAATTATTTTTTTACTAATGGGTAGTAAACTAAGTAACTAACAATGGAGAC
>NW_027109002.1:71323-73713 GCF_000696795.3 Halyomorpha halys
TGGTTCCTTTCAATTCTATTCCTATCGATTAATTTACACGAATCCATATTTATATATCATTGTATTAAGCAAATGGAAATGGGTAGGGCATCTCCTTCGAAGCAAAGATGACAGATGGTCAAAAATTGCCACAGAATGCACTCCATACGACCTTCAAAGAAGAAGAGGATGTCAAAAGAAAAGACGGAGCGATATGTTCAAGAGGATGGCAGGACCCCTCTGGTGAAGAGCTGCTAGGAACAGGGATGTCTGGAAGAAAAAAGGGAAAGAACTCGCCTCCCAATAGGGCTGGTCACCCCGGGAAGTGCTGAGTATTACTCCTGAAAGGGAAGGCCTATGCAGGAAAGGATACAGAAGAGGAGAGAGGGAGGAAGAAGAGAAAATTGATAGAATTTAATGTTTTGTCAACTATTATATATATTTATTTATTTTTTCTCTCTATCTTCTTTAAATGTTTATATTATATTTAGTAATGATTTAATTTAATTGCATAAATAAAAGGCTATTTTAATTTCATTCATTCATATTAAGCAAAAAGTTTATTTGTTTGAATGAAGTTTTTACAGTTTTTTAAAGTTTAGACACTGATTTAAGGAACTGCGTCTGATTCAAAAAGTTACTTTTGTGTATATATAAATAATTGAAATCTTTGTTATATAGCATGTGAAATTAATATTACTGGGTATTTTATATTTTGCATTAAAACTATTTTGATTAAGATAAATCTATTAATTCTATGATGATAATCTTGTATTAATTTTAATCCATTAATTCCCTTATGCTTTTAGGCATTAATAATGTTTACACTTTTTTATATACTATTTTGAGATTTTGCTTTTAATATCTTGTTTCAATTAATGTCTAGAATTTAAAATTAGTATATAAAATCTTGGAAGATAGTTTAAGTAAACAATCATTAAAGTGTTTAGATATTTTTTTTTCCACAACAAAATATATCCATGCAAAAATGCTCTTTCATCCTGACTGCTTAAAAAAATATTATGAAAAATTAAATTTAAACTTTTATGGTGTTGGTCATTTTTTGTAATAGAATATATCATTAAGTTTATAATATATATATATATATATGAGTGTGTGTGTGAAAGTGTTTTATTTTCAAATTGCATTCCTGATGAACCCAACTGTTCCACAGAAATTTTTTCAGTACTACTTCACAACCATCACTTAATGTGGTCGAGTGAGATGTAATGAATTTGAAAAAAAAAAAAATGATACGACCATTGTTTTCAGTTATAACCTCTTCCACCTCTAGCATTTGTAAAGATAGATTGCTGAGTACCAAAAGAAACAGAGGACATACTAGATATTAATGTTTGACTTATGTAGTGGTTAAATTTTTTTCTCTACAATAATTAATTAAACAGAATACATAAATAAGATAAATTGTATCTTGGAGGAAAATAGTCTGAGTGGCAGTCAATAAAGGTATCAAAACGATAAAAGAAAACTATTTATTGTTATCCATTGTTAATCTGGTTATCAATGAATAGTTTTCTTATAATATTTTGATACCTTTATTGACTGGCATCTGGGCCCTGTTTCATAATAAAGTACAAACTATTTCTATTAGTCTTGTCGATTTAACTTAATACAATTACACTGATTTGTACAATAGTAACTTGTACTTTAGTACTCTTAATCCTCTGTTATATTACTAATAGTCCTCCCTATTATGAAAAAAAAAATAAGTATTATTGAAATTATAACGTTATTTCTATATTTGTACTATGAACTAATACTATTAGCTTTCATTATGAAACAGGGTCTATCTACTTCTCTTCTTCCAACATAAATTGTATCTTTTTAAGTTTAAAATTTTCTTTATTAATATTTTAAAAATCCAATCTTTAGACCTACCTGGCCATCCTCAACGGCAATCTTAACTATAATTTCATACCTCGCATTAAACTATTACAAATTTTTGCAGGCTATTCTTCTGCCCAATTCTAATAAATTTAGTCGAATTAACTTATTAAGTCAATTTTTTCGTTTAATTTTGAAATTTCTAATTATAAATTATCTTACACTATTATTACTCACTTAACAAAAAAAAAAAAACATTGGTGATAAGCGAGTGATAATAGTTAGTTAAGATAATTCGTAATTAAGAGTTTTATAATTAAATTGAAAAAATTGACAAAATAAGTTAATTTAACTAAAACCAGGGAAGAATAGTTTTAATAGTTTGATGTGAGATGTGAATTTATATTTAAGATTGTCCTTGAGGAATGCTAGGTTAGCTGAAACATTACAACACTTAAAATATTACTAAAGAGTGTTTGAGACTTATAGAATATTTATTTAATAATAATCTTCATTTTCTCTACTTCTCATAATTTAAATTATTTCAAATGTGAATAAAGATTTTA
>NW_027109002.1:74161-81413 GCF_000696795.3 Halyomorpha halys
AGAAAGTGTTAAGATAATAAATACAATAAAACAATAAGGAATCAGATTAATTTATTAATAAGCTTGCCTTATCTTATGTTTAAATCACCTTTTTTATCACTTTTTTCACATTATTATCGCTCACTTATCACATAGTACTTTTAATTATAGAGTAATTGTTTATCTATATCAATAACAAAAATTATTGTTTAATAATTGTGTTAATTTAATCTGTAGTTAAAAGTTATACAATTTTAATGGAAAATTGACAAAATAGGTAATTAATTATTCTCTATCGTTTCATTGTTTCATAGGTAATTTGACTAAATTTATTGACCTGGGAACAGTCAAATAGAATAGCCTGCAAACAGTTTTTAATAGTTGGCTATAAGGTTTAAATCCAGATTTCATAATATATTATCTTTATTTATATGCTTTCATGTATTTTATTAAATCTTATATATCAAAATCTAAAAACTTAAAAACTTTTAAGATCCTCTAAATAGTATTTTATGACCATAAATAGTATTTGATAAAATTAAAAGGAACTATCACAAAGAAACAGAAAAAGTAAATATGATTGATTATAAGGTAAACATAAAAAAAAAAAATAAATAAAATAAATTCAACCCATCAATCAAACCCTGTCCAATGTGGATCCAATTAATAGTCAATATCCATTGAATGACCACACCCCTAGCTATCAAAATGAAGAAAATAAAATGGCTATTCTCTTTTCGGAAATAATTAAAAAAATACTTCGGACCAATGGAAAATTTTTTTTATTAAAAAAATAAGCAGAAATTAGTTTTGATAAGTTTTAGTTAAATTATTTTTTTTATAAGTTATTAAAAAAAAACAGCACAGTCATTTAAGGTAATATAATTATATTCTATTTAAATAAGGACTATTAATAGATATTCTTAACTTGAGAAAACATTATAAAATAGAACCAGAAAATTATGAACTAATTGCAAATATATAATGATTAATTAAATATAATATCAAATTTATGAATACTATATGATAAATACTTACCAAAGCTTTTTAACCGAAACATCTCCAGAAGTAATTTTCTTCCATGGACCATTGAGATATCCACGGCAGATGCTCACTGCTGTTTCAGTTACATCTTCAATGTCACCGTTTATCATCTGGAAAAAAAAAGATGATTGAATGGAACTTTTAAGCTAGGATGAAAACAAAGTAAACAGCCATAATACAATGTCCTTGAACCACTGTATGGGATTTTTCCACATTCCAATCACACTAGATAAGAATATTTACTTTGTCCAGAACAAACTCAAAAGGTTCCCTTAACAGAATATAAGGTTTAAAGGTTACATGTATGTGAAATAATTAAAAATAACCAATAAGAGTATATTGGATTACAAAAAAAAAAAAAAAATCAACATATTCCACTAAGTTATATGTATTGTTTAATTGAATACATTATTTTATTTTTCTTATTTGATTTTAATGCTATGAAAGGAGAGGAAATATTTTTTTTATGATAGAAGTAACTATATATGTTGAAACCTATTTCATATTGCAAGGTATGATGTAGAAACCTCTAGAACTTACTTTCTCTTTAAGACCCATATTCGTAGTAACAGTAGTAGAAAATCTAATACAATTTCTCAAAGAGAACGATCTCAAAGTAGACAAAAACGTTTTGATTAATAGATGAAAATAGCTTCAACAGTAAAACGTCCACTCACAACAAGCTCTCGAAACAGACTGAGTAAAACCAGACCATAAATCGTTCGAGGAGTGACGTAGATAACATAATCGATACTAGGTTACCTCATATCGATAACTTTAAAGATTAAATCCATTTATTTACATTATAATAGAAACTTATCTTAACTTTACCATAATAAGTTAATCTTTTTCTAATATTAACTATTCAATTTACTAATATAAAATTACCAAAATTTCAACTAAGAAAATATTACGCAGTATTGCTGATGATGGTTCTACACGTTTTACCACTTGCTGTAAATCCAAGACTTGTACAGTTGCTTGGCAAACAAAGGACTGTACAAAAGACGAACAAAACAACAATAGGACCAAACAAAGATCAACTTGTTGACCTACAAGCGTCGGTATCAACACGCTTGTTTTGTTTTTAATTTCCACTATTTACATTTGATTTACTCAATTTTTATTATTAACAGGAACACAATAAAGATTATGCGAATTAAAATGAAACGTAAGTATCAGCAAAGCAGGTTGTAGATTAAAACATTCCTATAAATAGTACTACATAACCTCTAAATTAAACCTTCCTTCTAGAATTTTTATTAGAAACTTGTTTATTTAATAACCCAAACTTATAGGTGCCTCTACACATTTGTCAAACGATGGCTAATTCGCTCATACTCGAGTGTATGGGCGGATTATTTGGAATGACTGGCACAAGTTGGCCTGAATTTGAAGGACGCTTGTGCTACATCTACACGTTTGTTTTCAGTTTGTATTGTTTTAAAACTGTAAAATGATCTTGTTAATAACTGGAAAATTAATGATAACCATTAGAATGCATCATTTGTTTTATTACAATATTTACAATGACTGAATTAGAGAAAATATCAGGTACTCATAGTACAAGAGCCAGGAAGAAAAAAAGGCAGTTATCTCACCACAATTTTTGATTACTTTAATGAAAACTATGTATAGTTAATAGTCAAAATTGATGAGTCTGTCAAGTATAGGTAGGGGGAATAATAAATGGCGGCTGTTTCAAAACCTTAAAAAAACATTAATTTTTTATTCGGTGCACTATATCTTAAAAACTACCAACAACACTAGAAAATCTAAGAGAACATTATTTAAAGAAGAGTAAATTTTCTGAAATATTAGCCCTAAAAGACCTATTTACGTTCAAGAGTTCTCGAGATATAGCTTTTTAAAAAGCAAAATTTCTTATACATTTACTGAAAGATTAGAAGTTAGTTAATTTATTATGAGAAATCTATATCTCAGGAACTATGTGACGTACAGATGTCTATTAGCACTCAAATTAAAGCTAGTTTAATGGACTATAAAGAAGTTCATGACCATGACCTTCGTAGGAATAGTATTTTTCATGATATTTGCTAAAATAAATTGATTTATAGTTATTCGGACAATAAGTTTGATTTATGAAAAACATCATTTCAGAAACCATTAGATGTACAGATCTCTACAGTCTGCCAGAGCTCAAATTAAAGCAAGTTAAATTTACTACAAAATAGTTAATTATGTTTATCTTTATAGGAGTAGTAGTTTTTATGATATTTGACAAAATAAACTCGTAAAGTGTTAATTTCTAGTTGTTCGTATAAAATGTTGGATTTTTAAAAAAATGTATCTCTAGATCCATAAGAGGCACATATGTCTGGCAACACTCAAAATAAAGGAAATTTAACTTTCTATAAAGTAGTTTATGACAATTATCTCCGATGGGGTAGTAGATTTTATGACATTCACATATGAATACAAATTTGGCAAATGAAAATTTATCCGAACAACTATAAATCAATTTATTTTAGCAAATTTCATGTAAACTACATTATAGTACATTAAACTAGCTTTAATTTGAGTGCTAATAGACATGTGTACGTCAAATGGTTTTTGAGATATAAATTTTTCAAAATAGATTCACTTACTACTGATCATTCAGTACGTCCCATACAACATTTTTATGAAATGTTGCTTTTTAAAAAGCTATATTTCAAAAACTATTTAACGTAAATAACTCTATTAGGGCTGATATTTTAGCAAACTTACTTTTCTTTAAATAATGTTTTCTAAGATTTTCTAGTGTTGTTGGTAGCTTTCAAGATATAGAGCTCCGAATAAAAAATTAGTTTTTTTTATCGGTTTGAAACAGTCGCCATTTTTTATCCCCCCTACCTATACTTGGCAGACTCATCAATTTTGACTATTAATTATAGATAGTTTTCATTAAAGTAATAAAAAATTGGAGTGAGATAACTGCTTTTTTCCTCCTCTTGGGCTTTTGTACTATCAGTGTTGCCACAGTTTCTCCCCCACTTATTTCAAGACTACAATGAATTTTTGGACACCTTACATACTACACACTTTCCCCCAATAATTGACTTCTGCCCCTTATCATTTAATTCATCACAAAATCCTTGTAGCGAGTAGATGGCCGACGTACTCGTTGTAGGTGACTTCTTAGTTGAGGGTCTTGTTCTAGTTCAGGTAAATCACTAGCTTCCATGTCTGGATCAGGTTCTGATGGGATTATCGCATCTGGACTCTTAAACTCTCGAACTGGTCTTCTTGGAATAATCTTGAACCTTGGAGCTAGACTCCATGGTATGTCAAATGATTGGCATGGACCAAATGTTATTTGCTTTTTAGGCTTGGGAACCAGAGTAGATCTCGGCTGATTGATGTGTCTTTTAATAGATCTTCCTGAATCCAGAAAAACTTGGTAATGACGAGTGCCCAATTTTCTTTGTATTTCTACAAATTGCCATACTTTTCTATTGTTTATATACAATCGAACTTGTGTTCTCTCTGCCACTTTGAAAGACCGGCAGGAATTTGAAGAGATCTTTGAAGTCTGTGGTATGTATGGGAAAATTGCATCTAAACGAATTCTAATCTAGGGATGAAGATACATTTCGGCTGGAGATTTTCCCCAAGCAAGAAGTGTTGCTCTGTATCGGACAAGAATTTTCTGTATCTTTTCTTCAATGGGACAATTCTCGTTTGCAGCCGACTTTAGTCGGTTTTTTAAAGTGTGAATCCCATCCTCGTTGCCAACTAAAATGATCTAGTCAGTAACTGGAAAATTAATGATAACTATTACAATGCATCACTTGTTTTATTACAATATTTACACTAACTGAATTAGGGAGGTTATCAGGTACTCAGTGTTGCCACAAATTGCCAACAGATGGTTATTTGTGCTCTCCCTGTTTTATTTCCCCAGCCTTTGGAGTTAATAATTAACTCTTGTTTATGGTTGTATATTTTAAAATTCCATTGACACCGTGTAAATACATTGTTTCAAATCTTGTTCATCAACTTCAGCAGTTTATTTTTTATTTAACATAGCACGAATACATTTTTACGAAGATATTATATGTCTAAGTAATAAAATAAAAACGTTTCTGATAAAAATTCTAGAACGAATATTTAATTAATAGGTTATGTAGTACTACTTGTATAAATTTTAGTCATCTAAAACCTCCATTGCTGATATTTACGTTTCCTTTTCATTTCGCTTATCTTTGGTTTGTTCCTTTTTACTATTACTCTTACTATTATTTAAAATATTTTGTCGAAAAAATTCAAAAGAATAACCAAGTAAAAAAACCGATGTTTGTTGTTTCCTTTGTTTACAAAGCATTTGTACCAGTCTTCATGCGGATCTACATATCGGTCACTTGCCGTGAAGCCGTGACTTTTACAAATGCTTGGTAAACAATAGACCTTCCAAGAGCTGTATTCATGAGCAAGTATTTTCAGAGAGGCAAACATGACGGTCGTACACCATAACAGGCAAACATGTTAACCATTCTGATGTTTATACAAATTATATTTAACAAGTAACAGCAAACAAAATTTCTACCTTCTAACAGCTCTCAGTTGTAATTAAAAAAAGAACAATGGTGGAAATACTACACAAGCGCTCTCACGAACCCCCTTTGATTTGTGTCCAAAAACCGACTCTGGACGGATGGCAACAAACCTAGGCCAACTCGTACCAGCCAAGCCAACTAACCCATCAATATGCTCTTGGATGCGTAAGTTCGACACGGCTTGGCAAACGTGTAGAGGTACCTTTGGATTTGTGGCAAGTGGCGAACTTGTAGATCGAAATAACTCATCCACATGCTTGCGCATAGTTTGACAATCGTTTGGTGGCATCATTGTATTGTTTATTAGCTTTGATACAAATAACGAGAGCATAAATACTTTGATAATTACCTTTATTGTGAGTGCCATTGAAAAGTCTTTTGTGGAGACGAAAGGCGTAAGTCGATTTTTAAGATAACGATATCACTTGAAAAGATTTTCGATAAAAACTAGTTGTAAAGGACTAAATATTAATTTAGGCCACATTGTGTACAGGCTTTGAAATCTCATCTGTAGTAAATATCAAGAAGGCACAATTTTACCCTAGTTAAAATATCGATTTAAAAATTATTGATTCACTTTTTGTTGAAAGTAACAGCATAATATTGTTTGTATATAGGTTTGAAGTGTTGTTAAAAGAAACTTGGAACTTGGCTTGATTTAAATGTACGAAATAAAATTAATAACAGATGATTATTAGATAAATTGGAAGTAACATTGCCCACTGAGAAGGAGATCTTATTAAAGTGCCTCTACATGCTTGCCAAGCCGTGGCGAATTCATATCGATGGATTATTTGGCTTGGCTGATACGAGATGGACTAAATTTGTAGCAGATCCGTCGAGAATCGGTTTTTGGACACAAATGGTGGGAACTCTTGTGTAGCATCTCCACGATTGTTCTTTGTTTAGTTACAATTGACAGCTGTTAGACTGTAGAAAGTGTTGTTTGCTGTTACTTGTTAAATATAATAAGTTTTAAAAAAATGATTAACTGGTCTAATGAAGAAACTCTTCAAAATTGTTACACTACTTTCAGTCCCTCAGGACGAAATAGTTATACTCTTTAACTTCAATACTGAATACGTTAATTCTTTATATAGGAAGAAGAATGAAGGTAATTGATATATCTTTACAATCTTAACAACAGCACAGTTATCAAAGTTAAATTTAAAGCTTACGTAGTCAGATTTTTGTGAATTGTTGTCATCCACCATCTTCTTTGACGTATTTTCAGTTTTCTTTCTTTTAATCTCCTTTCATTTTCTGTTTGCGATAAAATAATGAAATCCCAGTGCAATGGCTGAAACAGCTAGTACATCCGCCATGTTTGCCTCAGATAAACACTAGGATGGGGATACGGCGCTTGGACGATTACTTAACAAGCATTTGTACAATTCTCCGAGTAGCGGTAAGTGGCCAAATGTATAAGGTTGGCAAATAAGCCCTTTCGTTTTTTTGGGTGAAAGAAAACTAAGTATATTTTTTACGTAATATTTATTTCAATTTACAATGTAATGTCCATTATTTTCGATTACCTTACCCCATCTCTCCAACAGCTGAATAATCCCATGTTCATAGAATGTAAAGGGTGTTTTTTTAAGCCCGATAGAACTTGAAATTGTAAAAAATAACACAAAAAATTAAATTGTAATCAAAAATTTTTTTTTATT
>NW_027109002.1:84438-85663 GCF_000696795.3 Halyomorpha halys
GATGGAAGATGACACCCTTTCGATTTGCTAATTCTGGGCGTTTTCTTCGATTCGATTCATCCAATTTTGTTAATTGTGAGCAGCATAGAGTGGAAACCGAACGATAAACCTTGTTGCAACAGCTCATAAAAAATCACACCCTTGAAATCCCAACATACAAAAAGCATTATCTTCTTTGGGTGTCCATGATTTTTTTCGCTCTACATTGCCGTAGACAATCCACTTTTCATCCCCTGTCACAAGTCTTTCAAAAGATGGATCGTTTTCTTGACGAATAATGAATCGCAAATGGAAATGCGTGTTGCCAAGTTGGCTTCGGTCAGAGAGTGGAGGATCCAAACATCAAGTCTAGAAACGCAGCCGAGATTCCACAAATGATTTTCTACGCTTGAATATGATGCGTTTAGGAGGACCTCTGCAATGACTCACACTGATTAAGATGGATTTTGATCGACTATCGCCTTAACATCAATGGCTTCAATTTCTTGTGGGCGAACAGATCGCGTTGCGTCTTATATGTCAAAATTCCCCGCTCGAAACTTGGCCAACCAATTTTGGCACGTACGCACTGTTAAGGTATTATCCCCATAGACCCCTCATATTTGTTTATGTTCTTCTGCAGCTCGCATTCCTTTTTTAAAGGATATTCGCCCATCTTCTCAGCTGGATCACAAACACAAAATTTATATTAATTTGCAAATATCATAAAAAATACAGACGTAAAGTAAAAACCATATACTCCTTTTCAGTATATTAGACTATCTTTAATTTGAGAGCTGGCAAATATCTATACGTCTGAAGATTCCTGATATAAGTTTTTCATAAATATAAAATTTTGTCTGAACATTTTATGAATTTATTTTGGAAAATATTATAAAACTATTACTCTTACGAAGGCAACACCATAAACTACTTTATAGCACATTAAACTAGCTTTAATTAGAGTCCAAATTAGCATTTTTACGCATAATAGTTTTGTGGTAAAGATTTTCCAAAATTAACTTTAAAATTCACTACTGATTTTTCATTTTAAAATGTTACTCTTTAATAAACTGTATCTCGAGAACTGTTGAACGTAAAAAGCTCTAATAGGGCTCATATTTTAGCGAATTTACTCTATTTTAAATGACGTTATATTAGGTTTTCGAGTGTTTTCAATAGTTTTAAAGATATGGACCTCCCGATGAAAAATTTCTTTCTTTTAACATATATAAGAAGATGGTCA
>NW_027109002.1:85713-86884 GCF_000696795.3 Halyomorpha halys
GTTATATTAGGTTTTCGAGTGTTTTCAATAGTTTTAAAGATATGGACCTCCCGATGAAAAATTTCTTTCTTTTAACATATATAAGAAGATGGTCAGGGTTGGGGTCAAAAGAGAAACAAAAATAGTTCACAACTATTTATTTTCCGACGTTTCGCCCCACTTTGCAGGGCTTCATCTGGGCTTAAAAGATACAAAAAAAATTGAGAATATTACAACAATAAGATATAATAAGGCAATTTAAGCTAGGATGAATATTATGTAAAAATAAAGTGATAAAAAATTACATATAAATAAAAGGCAGAAAGACGTAAAATAGAATCAATATAAAATAAAATTGAATAAACAATGATAAGAATAAAAAATAAGTAACAATGGTAAGAGTAAATTTTTTGAAAAATATTAACAGTTAAAAAAGTGCAGGAGACGAACAAAAAAAAATTTATTTGTTTAAGTATTTTAAAAAATTTTTACTCTTACCATTGTTACTTATTTTTTATTCTTATCATTGCTTATTCAATTTTATTTTATATTGATACTATTTTACGTCTTCCTTCCTTTTATTTATATGTAATTTCTTATCACTTTATTTTTACATAATATTCATCCTACCTTAAATTGCCTTATTGTAGTAATATTCTCAGTTTTTTTTGTATCTTTTTAGCCCTGATGAAACCCTGCAAAGTGGGACGAAACGATGGAAAATAAATAGTTGTAAACTATTTTTGTTTCTTTTTTGACCGCTGACCATCTTCTTATGTATCAATTTTTACGGTCCACTATATATACAGATATATATTTTTTTTAACGTTTTGAAACAGCCGCAAATTTTTTTCTCTCTAATAATAATTTACAGACTCATCAATTTTGACAAGTAATAATACATAGTTTTCATTTAAGTAATCAAGAATCGGTGTGAAATAACTAACTTTTTTTACTGGGCCCTTGTACTTATCCTGTATTATTATTATTATTATTGTACTTGTATTATCTTTTGGACTAAATTTTCTAATTTCGAATCAATTCGTTCATTTTGAAAATTTAAACAGTTCTTAATGATAGCAATAATAAACAATGGAGAATTAAAAAAAAAATATTAAAGAATTTTATTGATATAGAATGAGAAAAAACGAAGAATAAAGTATTTATTTATATAAAATTTATAATTTTTTAA
>NW_027109002.1:90789-91854 GCF_000696795.3 Halyomorpha halys
TAAGCCTGTGTCTTGACTGTCCTTCTTGACTGATCTAGATTCCCTGTGTTTTCTCCCACTTCCCTTTTAGGGCGTTACCTTATTTTTGAATCTCCTTTCTCATAGGCCATCGGCGACCGAAGGCTCCCGAGGTTTGCTTCCCCCTCCTCAAGCCTGAGACTGGACGAAAAAGTTTGACATGTCCAGGAAGGGCCTGTACCTGGTTAATTTGATTCTGGTCCCTCATCACAACCTGTCATTTTGTGTTTTTACACTTAAAGGTTAGCCAATCTAATTTTCTCAGGGGACTCTGGTAATGTGACAAACTTAACTCAGATGTTTATCCATATCCAAAAGCTTCGCAGAAGGATATCCTGATCAGGTATAGGGGCAGATGACGAAACACCTTAATAATACCCAGGATTGTTAAAAAATCAATACATAGCAGTAGATATAGGTAGAATCTACATCTATGAGTAACTAAGAGTTATTGAGTAAGATTTAAACATAAGATAAGACAAGCTTATTAATAAATTAAACTGATTCCCTATTGTTTTATTTTATTTATAATCCTCACACAACGATTTTGGTTAATATAGTTTAAATTAATACAATTTTATCCATTTTAGTCTCAAAATATTTTGTATTTCTCTTTAAGTCCGACGTTTCGGCCAATACGGTCATCCTCAAGGACATCCTTAATACAATTTTAGAACCACGTCATTTAAAAACCAACTTTATGCAGGCTGTACTGCACATGTAATCAACTGCCAGGTTGACTGTGATAAAGAATTTTAATTTTTTTAATTTAATATGAACAGTTGACTAATTAGGGATTATTGTTATGTATTTAATTAAGAAACTGCGCCCAGATATTCTTCCTACAAGACATAGTCAAGGCATGTTTTATTTATTTATGCTGTTAACATTTTTTTTTTAAAGAGTGTTATTAAAATTTGCCCCAAATTAAAAGCATTAAGTGTAGGTATTCAACTTCACATTCACACAATATAATAAAAAATAATAATAGTTAAAATAAAACAAAAAATAATAAAGAAACATATAAATAAAAAATAATACTATCTT
>NW_027109002.1:95052-95457 GCF_000696795.3 Halyomorpha halys
GGTCAACTATCTACACCTCATTATATTTTGTTTTATCTATATTTATTTCGAAACCTAGTTCCTTATTTGAGTATATCGACAAAATAAAAGATTTTTTTTTTCTCCATACTCTCATATTTTCCTTTAAAACTATGACATGAGTATGAACAAATTTAAATTAATTAAAAGACACTGTTATTTAAGATAACGTTTTTATCAGCTAATTAAAATTAACAGCTGTGCCCATTTCTACGCGCGGCTTAATAGTCGACGTTGGCTTACTGATAACGTTTAATCCCTTCTTCGTATTAAAGTCACGCTTCGTCTAGTTTTATAGCTTGTATAATTGCTTTATGAGAAAAAATTCTTGTCAGAATTGTACATTCTGTACGAGTTAAGTCATAATATTTTTTAAAAAATCGCATA
>NW_027109002.1:96971-98542 GCF_000696795.3 Halyomorpha halys
AAATCCAACATTTTATACGCACACCTAGAAATTAACACTTAGTGAGTTTATTTTGTCAAATATCATAAAAACTACTACTCCTACAAAGATAAACATAATTAACTATTTTGTAGTAAATTTAACTAGCTTTGATTTGAGCCCTGGCATACATCTGTACATCTAATGGTTTCTGAAATGAAGTTTTTCATAAATCGAACTTATTGTCCGAACAACTATAAATCAATTTATTTTAGCAAATATCATGAAAACGTAGGTAAAGGTCATAAACTACTTTATAGTGCGTCAAAATAGCTTTAATTTGAGTGCTAATAGATATCTGTACGTCATATAGTTCTTGAGATATAGATTTCTCATAATAAATTAACTAACTGCTATCTTTCATTACATTTTTAAGAAATGTTCTATTACAAGAGCCCAGGACGAGAAAAAAGACAGTTATGTCACCCCAATTTTTGATTACTTTAATGAAAACTAGGTATAATTACTAGTCAAAACTGATGAGTCTACCAAGTATAGGTAGGGGGATTAAACAATGGCGGCTGTTTCAAAACTTTAAAAAAACATTAATTCTTCATTCGGAGCTCTATATCTTAAAAACTACCAACAACACTAGAAAACCTAAGAGAACATTATTTAATGAAGAGTAAATCTGCTGAAATATTAGCCCTAAAAGAGCTATTTACATTCAAGAGTTCTCGAGATATAGCTTTTTAAAAAGCAAAATTTCTTAAAAATCTATTGAGAGATTAGTGGTTAGTTCATTTATTTTCAGAAATCTATATCTCAGGAACTATGTGACGTACATATGTCTATTAGCACTCAAATTAAAGCTAGTTTAATAGACTATAAAGAAGTTTAAGAACTTTATCTTCGTAGGACTAGTAGTTTTCATGATATTTGCAAAAATAAATTGATTTATAGTTGTTTGAACAATAAGTTTGATTTATGAAACACTTTATTTCAGAAAATATTGGACGTAAAGATGTCTGCCAGCGCTCAAATTAAAGCTAGTTAAATTTACTATAGAATATTTAACAATGTTTATCTTTGTGGGAGTAGTAGTTTTTATGATATTTGACAAAATAAACTCACAGAAAGCTAATTTCTAGTTGTTCGTATAAAATGTTGGATTTTCGAAAAAATATTTATCTAGATCCATAAGACACAAATATGTCTGCCATCATTCAAAATAAAGGAAATTTAGCTTACTATAAAGTAGTTTATGGCACTTATATTCGTAGAGGTAGTAGTTTTTATGATATTCATATATGAATATAAATTTGGCAAATGAAAATCTGTCCGAACAACTATAAATCAATTTATTTTAGAAAATTTCACGAAAAGTACTGCACCTACGAAGATAAACATCATAAATTACTTTATAGCTCATTAAGCTATCTTTAATTTGAGTGCTAATAGACATCTGTACGTAAAATGGTTTTTGAGATATAAATTTTTCAAAATAAATTCACTAACTACTGATCATTTGTACGACCCATACAACATTTTTATGAAATGTTGCTTTTTAAAAAGCTATATCTCGAAAACTATTTAACGTAAATAACTCTATT
>NW_027109002.1:99202-99978 GCF_000696795.3 Halyomorpha halys
TTTCTTGTGTTGTTCCTACTTTTTAAGATATAGAGCTCCGAATGAGAAATTATTTTTTTTTTATTGCTTTGAAACAGCCGCCATTTCTTATTCCCTCTACCTATACTTTGCAGAATCATCAATTTTTACTAGAAATTATATATAGTTTTTATTAAAGTAATTAAAAATTGGGGTGAGATAACTGCCTTTTTTCTCCTCTTGTGCTCTTGTACTATCATCTCTACAAGAGTTATCTCGAAGCTGAGTTGGCAACTGCATCGGCTCTCTCACCACTTATACCACAATGCAAGGGGACCCATATGGAAACTATCGATTTTATTTTCTGAAACAAGTATATTAAATTTTGGATATCCCATATAACAGGATGACTGACTAACTTATTGATTGCTTTTAGGACACTCGAGGAATCTGTTACTATAATGATTTGTTTATTTTCTGCATTAAAGGCGTTCATGAATAATTTTTTCAACTGAAAGTGTTTGTGTATTTGAATTTTTACTATATTAAAGGATAGAATATGTAGTTAAAATTAGATACGGGAGTAATGTCAGTGATGTAGCTCAAAAATCCTTCGTTGTTGAATAGTGTAGTGAATAGACAACAGTACGTTATGACCAATTTTATAAGAATTTTTTTTTTTTTTATAGATATTTATTGATAGATATTACAATCTGCCACACAGTTGTGGGCAATAGGTAATAGTGATGAATGAATTTCATACATACTAAAATAATAAAAAAAAAAAAATAAATAAATAAATAAATTAAAATAATAAT
>NW_027109002.1:102123-103367 GCF_000696795.3 Halyomorpha halys
TAAATAAATTAAAATAATAATAATAATAAAAAAAAAACACTCTTAAAATATATACAAACAAAAGAATAGACAAGATGAACATAATCAAACTATATGTATGAAAAATAAAATAACATAATGATAAAATAATATATACAATTTTTACACAATCGACCTGAGGATCCCTGAGCCCACTCTATCCCCCACATCTGGGGGTAGAGCTGAACTCAAGAGATCCCAGCGCATCTCTCTCGCCGCATCACTGGTAATGAGCCAGTGGAGGCTGAGCAAGTGCGCTAAAGCCGCAAACACTCAACCTGAGTGGAGAATCTGACTACAAGAATTAACAATCCTGTTAATGCTGAAAAATTAATGACAACATTTTCAAAATGAGTAAAATATTTTACACATTTGGGTATAAATACAATTAGAATGTGTAATTAAAAATGTTACTATATAAATGGTTAGTTTCTTGAACCTTTGAAAAAAATATACTTAAAAAGTTGTTACGTCATAATATTTATTTAATTTAAAATATTCTAACCGCGTTGTATTTTCCTCATTTTAGCTCGGAACAACTAGACGGCCATAAACCGGTGCTTGCAATGAATCTTTCTTATTAGCTTCACAATTGGACGTGATGTTCAAAACCCAATACTCACAGCCGTTTGTTTTATTTATTTTGACTCAATTTTCTCTGTTAAAATATTACTATATTTTTTAACATAAATAAAAATGTTTGCGATAATGTTTAACGTTTAGTTAACGTTAAAAAAAAAGTTACTAATAGATGTACATTCTAGTACTAGATATATACCTAAATAATATAATAAAGAAAAAATATATTTAAAAATTATAATGGGAGCGCGGTGGCACCGTGTTGAGGATTAATGCCCGGATTCGAATCCGGCTGAGCAGAAAATTTTTTCTTTTACACTGTAGCTGTGAGTCAACCCTGTGGGGTCTGAGGCACTCCTGGGGTCCACCCATCCTCATCAATTGGGTACCCTTAATTGGGTGAAAATCTGGCGGTTCAGCGTGCTTCCAAATCACCTTGCACAACCGTTGGTCTAGTAAGAGCACTTCCTCACAAAGACTCTGACCTTGACTTCGGTCCAAACAGCCCTGACGAAGCCCTGAAACGTGGGGCGAAACGTGGGGCGAAACGTTAGCTCAATAAAAACAGTATACCCATTTACTATTTGAGTTTTTTTGTTGTTAATATTACATTCATAAAAAAAAAAAAAAATATTTTTTTTAATATT
>NW_027109002.1:103727-104432 GCF_000696795.3 Halyomorpha halys
TTGCAATGAATCTTTCTTATTAGCTTCACAATTGGACGTGATGTTCAAAACCCAATACTCACAGCCGTTTGTTTTATTTATTTTGACTCAATTTTGTCTGTTAAATTATTATTCTATTTTTCTTAATTTTTTAACATAAATAAAAACGTTTACGATAATGTTTAACGTTAAAAAAAGTTACTAATTGATGTACATTCTACCTATATCTACCTACCTAGATATATACCTAAATAAGAAAAAATATATATTAAAAAAAATTATAGTGGGAGCGCGGTGGAACCGTGGTAAGGATTAATGCCCGAGTTCGAATCCGGCTGGGCAGAAATTTTTTCTTTTACACTGTAGCTGTGAGTCAACCCTGAGGGTTCTGAAGCCCTCCACGGGGTCCACCCATCCTCATAAATTGGGTACTGCTTCCAAATCACCTTCTTGCACAACCGTTGGTCTAGTAACAGCACTTCCTCACAAAGACTCTGACCTTGACTTCCGTCCAAACAGCCCTGACGAAGCCCTGCAACATGGGGCGAAACGTTAGCTCAATAAAAACAGTATACCCATTTACTATTTCAGTTTGTTTGTTGTTAATATTACATTCATAAAAAAAAAAAAAAAAATACAACAAGTAAATTTGATCGTAATGACATAATGATATGATACAGGATGTAGAGAAGCTACCCAGTAGTAGAACTCTAAAAACAGTTTACA
>NW_027109002.1:109482-110008 GCF_000696795.3 Halyomorpha halys
AGGATTGGATATGAAAGGAATTCGATGATTTGGGGGAGCTACAAACCTCAACTCCGTATGTCCAGATTGGCCTTATTATTTGTTATAGTCCATCAAGATAAAAAGAATGCTAAAAATAAACAGACTTATTTTTTAATTTTTTTTATAGTGTAATATTACATTCTGTCCTATTTTTACACAATGGTAATATCAACCATAGAGCTCATTTACAATATATTTACAAACATATAAATTAAATTATAACAAATAAACGACTAACTTATAATCCTCACACAAGACTGAAAAGACAAGAAACTGAAGTCGATTTGGACTACAGCACTTACTAGACCTACGGAAGGTGCGAGGAGCCGCGGGGTAAGGCTCGAGGCTACTAACTCTAAGAACCCAAGTTCGAATCCGTCTGTTTTTTATTTAGCAATCCACATAATTGCCAAATCGAGGGTTATGTTCTTGTCTTTTAAGTCTAGTAAAACTTATTCATTAGTGCGAACTATAGCATTGTGGCGCATAAGATGAGCATGTAAGG
>NW_027109002.1:110058-112821 GCF_000696795.3 Halyomorpha halys
AGTATATAGTAATGCTTTATCTTACTGTTTATTTCATATATAGGTAAGTGAAGGTAAAAAGGTAAGGCGATAATTAAGAAGGTAGAATTAGTAGGAAAGCTTTTTCATTTCCATCTACACTTTTTCTTTCATTAATTTATTGTTCCTACGAAGTTTCTTTGAACGGAGTATTTCTTTTTTATTGAGTGCTGAGATATCAGAAACAGTGGCGCTAAATATGTTGATTCCATCGATCCGTTTCTTCAACTCAGATGTAAGGAGAAGAAAAGTTTTTTCTTCACATCAGAAGCTTTGTATAAAGACTTTCTTCCTCTTTTTTAGGAGCTGTCAGTAATTTGTTACAGCCTTCTTGGCTTATTCCCGCAGGAAGAGGGATTAATTTGAGAACAGGCTAGAGGAGGGGGGGGGCTATCTGGAAGAGATTGGGCCGCGGGATTAAGGGCTAATTTTGGTCCTAATATCGCTCAGTCTATCAGCGTTAGTCTACTCGAGCGGGAGGCCGATTCGTCTTTTCGATGGCCAACTTAAATCTTTTATCCATTCTAAACTCCCCCCCCTTTCATCAGATCTGACAACAAAAAATCTCCTTTGTTTGTTTCAATCCTCATCTCCAGTCTTTATAAACCTGCTTATAATAAGAAATTCTTTTTCAGAATAATCATCTGTGTCTGAAGATTTTTATCAATATCTGACGAGGATAAATTGGAGCTAAAAATAATCAGACTTATTTTTTAATTTTTTTTATAGTGTAATATTACATTCTGTCATATTTTTACACAATGGTAATATCAACCATAGAGCTCATTTACAATATATTTACAAAAAATATAAATTAAATTATAACAAATAAACGACTAACTTATAATCCTCACACAAGACAAGAAACTGAAGTCGATTTGGACTGTTACAGCACTTACTAGACCTACGGAAGGTGCGGGGAGCCGGGGGGTAAGGCTCGAGGCTACTAACTCTAAGGACCCAAGTCAGAATCCAGCTGTTTTCTATTTAGCAATCCACATAATTGGCAAATCGAGGGTTATGTTCTTGTCTTTTAAGTCTAGTAAAACTTATTCATTAGTGCGAACTATAGCATTGTGGCGCATAAGATGAGCATGTAAGGTTGTAGGTAACGAGCGGATCCCTAAAGTGTTATTAAACACTGAACCTACAGGTAAAAGACGAAGGATTGCATTAAAACAGATTTAGTAAAATTGAGTTGCAATGAATAATAAATGATAACAATGCAATGCACAAACCTATTTCAAGCAGACATGTACCGACCGCTTCTCGGTCACAGCCGCATGGACTAGGCTTATAAATAAGGGACTCTAAATCCCCCAATTCGATCGTAGATCCACCTCCTTTCCTGGGTCTAGTCATGGCACAGGTGGCGTATACCCTGCTTGAGATAGAGAAGTTTATTGCCAATCTATTCTCGTAAAAGTAGTTATTCCTGAACGAGCACCTAAGACGATGGCCTATATCGTCTCCTTCTCTCCAGCAATCTTGGTCCGTCCGCTTCATCTCGCCAACTAGTAAGCTGGCTCCTATCATGACAGTTCTAGTCCGTCCGCTTCATCTCGGCAACTAGTAAGCTGGCTCCTATCATGACAGTTCTAGTCCGTCCGCTTCATCTCGGCAACTAGAACTGTTACTCTGCCTCAGACTCTCTTACCCAGACCTCCTCTACCTGCGTCAGTGTCCAGGGCTCATCCTCTGGCACGGCCGTTCCTACCTTTTAATCAATACGCCTTGTCGTGGGCCTTCTGTAAAGAGTATATCAGGCTGGAGAAATCGCCTAGGACCAGACAACCCCGACAGTCTAGTAAGTGCTGTAATAGTCGAAATCGCCGTGCAATTTCCTGTCTTTTCAGTCTTGTGTGAGGATTCCTGGTTAGTCGTACGACAAGATGTAGTCCAAGATAGCGGATTTGTTCGACAGGGGTAAGATCAAAATTATTAAAGAACACTGTTGGGTAGTCAGTAGGTTTGCGACGAAGGGTAAAGGTGATTTGATGGGATTTATTTTGGACATCCAATTACGCCACTATTCTTCGAAAGTTGCGATATGGCTTATTATTGACTGCAAGCACAGATGTGTCGTCAGCGTAAGTGGTGAAGATATTGTCAGAATTGGTTGGTATGTCTGCTGTATAGATGGTGTAGAGGATGGGACCGAGGATACTACCCTGAGGAACACCAACGGACTGACAGAAGAGGGATGAATAGGAAAAATTGTGGTTTACATTGAATAATCTATCAGTGAGAAAGGAACGGATAGTGAGAAATTATGTAGAAGGTAGGAATTTATGGAGTTAGTAAAGCAGTCCTGGGTACCAGACTCGATCAAAAGCCTATTCTACATCGAAAAAAACTCCCGCGCTCCAAAAAAAGGCGAGCCAATATCCACTACACTATGAAATTGCTGGATAGTGAAAAAAAAAAACAATGTCGAAAATTATGAATTTTTAAAAAAATTTTTCTGTTACAATACAAATTGAACCTTTAATTGTATTTTTATTAATTTCCATGTAGCTAGTACTAGTGTAAGGTATTCCATGGATATTGTCGTTTGCTCTGCATCCCGACAAATTAGAACCGGAGATTAAAACGCTATAATCGAATCCAACATGTTCCCCTCTCCCCCCTCAAAAAAAAAAAATAAATAAAAAAATACTGAATTTACTGTAAGAGTCGTTTGGTTTTTTTAAAATATATTTTTTAATACATTTATTAGGATGGGTAATATTTTTTTCTGTATCT
>NW_027109002.1:112951-116748 GCF_000696795.3 Halyomorpha halys
TTATCTCTTCTGTTCTATAGCCCTGATGAAGACCTGAAACTCAGGTCGAAACGTCGTCATAAAATAAATAAATATTGTTTTGTTTATTTATGTTGTTCTTTGCTGACCGCACCCCCCGACAAACTTCTTCAAGCATTAGTAAAATTGAGTTCATTGGATCAATGGAAGGATGTATGTATAAAGCCATTGGTGGCATCGGAATCGAACCTTTGGGTTCGTTAGGCTTTCATTATTATTATTATTATCCTCATATCGAGAAACCCTATTATATGAATTTTTATAGCAACCAGATTTGTTTGTTAAGAAGCTTTGATAAACAGTTTGGTGACAAAAGATTAACTAACTAGAGGTAAACTTCAAAAGACATTTTTGGATCCACTTATCCTTGTTTACCGTACGTTTGGCCAAATATCATTGACCTTATCAGTGTTTCTAGTATCCGCCAACAAACAGCGCTAGTCGTACTTCATTTACTCCAAATCAGTGCCAATATTAATAAATAGTAATTATAATTCAAAGCCGTAATTTAACAAATTGAGGATTAATTTATAACAATGTGCTCTTATAGGATGTATGTAAATCTTATATAAAGCATTTTAATGGTATGTACCATTTACGTAATATTATGTAATATCAGTAACAACAAAAAAATAAACATATTTATTACGTAAAAAAGACGTAAATTTACAAATCGACAAATAGGTATTGTTCAATAACCAAGGTCTACAAACATTATGTAAATTATAAACTGTGAAATGATTCAAGTTTTACGTAACTCGTTTAGTTTTGTCAGACAGATTTACAATGCTGAATCGACTGCTGACGACATCAGTAGATAAGAGGTAGATAATGCAACGTAGAGTGCACATGTACTCATTATTGAACAATTCATGCACGAATTGTATACGTGAATAAAATTAGATTATTGAAAATGATAATACGAGTATACAATTGAATTCTGAGGACTTGAGTTCGAATCTGGCTGTAACAGATATTTATTTATTTTGTTACTGTAATCGCGAGTCACCCCTTCGGGTTGGGGAGCACTTTAGCTTTATAAAGTGGTTACGCTTAATTGAGGAAAAGTGTCGCGGTCGAGCGAGATCCTAAGCTGATCTCCTCTTTCCAAAAAAAAAAAAATAAATAAATAACAGACGAGGGAAAACTAAAAGTATGAACAAAAAATTTATTTTTCTGTTAAAATAAAAATTTACATTCTTGGGTTTCTCACGGTGAGAATAATGAAAATAATTTTTGTTTTCCTGCCAAGAACAGAACGGTTTAACAAAAGATAAGGAATCCTAAACGAAATTTTAAAAATAACGAAAAACATCGGGTTGTCACAAATTTTCCCATTCAAATCAGATGTCTCTTTTTTTCATATTTTGTCCTTTAGTTATGTTTTCTCCATTAGTATCACTAGATCACCTCCTTGCATAACAGTTGGTTTAGTAACAGTACAAAGTACTGTAACCCCTGACCCTTCCTAGGTTTTAGCGGTACAGATTTATTTATTGGTGAAGTTATAATTATTTTGTTGTGATTTTCGAAAAAAACAACTTATTATTATTTATTTATTTATTGCTATTTACAACTGTACATACATCCAGTAAATTTGATTTTAGTTTATTATGGAGTTATACAGGCGTGTAGAGAAACTACCCATCGGTAGCACTCTAATGACGTTTGTACATTTTGCAGGTCTTGTGACCATCTTCTTTTCAGGCGCCTAGGAGGATTGTCAGGAATGAAAGAGGAAGCAAGGATAGAAACTAATGGAAGGAATGATATTTGGTTCGGGCTAGATCAGTTACATAGGGAACGTTAAGGTCTTTATGGATGGTTTTATTGGTGACAAAGTAAGGAGCATTGAGGATTTTGGATTGCAAGGATTGGATATGAAAGGAATTCGATGATTTGGGGGAGCTACAAACCTCAACTCCGTATGTCCAGATTGGCCTTATTATTTGTTATAGTCCATCATTTAGATCAGGTTTTTGTAATGTGATGGAAATTTAGACCGTTTGTCTAGTAAGTGCTGTAATAGTAGGAATCTGCGTGCAGTTTCCTGTCTTTTCAGTCTTGTGTGAGGATTCCAGGTTAGTCGTTTGTCCAGATGTAGTCCAAGGGGAAAAGGTGATTTGATGGGATTTATTTTGGTCATATAATTACGCCACCATTCTTCGAAAGTTGCGATATGACTTATTATTGACTGCAAGCATAGATGTATCATCAGCGCAAGTAGTGAAGATATTGTCAGAATTGGTTGGTATGTCAGCTGTATAGACGGTTTAGATGATGGGACCGAGGATAAAACCCTGAGGAACACCAACGCACTGAGAGAAGAGGGATAAATAAGAACCACTGTTTACTTTAAATAATCTGTCAGTGAGAAAGGAACGAATAATGAGAAAGTATGTAGGGGCTAGGAATTTACGGAGTTCGTAAATCAGTCCTAGGTGCCAGACTCGATCAAAAGCCTGTTGTACATCGAAAAAAAAACTGCGCTCCAAAAAAAAGCGAGCCAATATCCACTACACTATGAAATTGCTGGATAGTGAAAAAAAAAAACAATGTCGAAAATTATGAATTTTTTAAATAAATTTTCTGTTACAATACAAATTGAATCTTTAATTGTATTTTTATTAGTTTCCATGGATATTGTCGTTTGCTCTGCATCCCGACAAATTAGAACCGGAGATTAAAACGCTATAATCGAATCCAACATGTTCCCCTCTCCCCCCTCAAAAAAATAAAATAAAAAAAAAACTGAAATTACTGTAAGAGTCGTTTGTTTTTTTTTTAAATACATTTATTAGAATGGGTAATATTTTTTCTGTATCTATACAAGTAATTATTTATTAACAATTTTATTGAAATAATACAAATAATACTTGACAAGCAGTCAAGTCATATATTATATTATATTACAAGTTTTGAGATTGCCTGTTCTAAATCATACAATATGTAAATGTCAGATGGACTCCTCCCTCCCCCCCACTGGTAGCACACTTATTTTGTTATAATTTTTTTTTATTTATAGATATTTACAACTGTATATACATTAAAATACATCCAGTAAATTTGATGTTAGATTATACTAGAGTGATAAAGGTTTATAGAGAAATGACAGATTACTCTAAGGATTGTCTGGAATAGAAGAGAAAAAAAAGCAAGGTTGGGAACTAGTTGGCTTGATTGGTTAGGGAGTTTATAATAGAAGGATTCATCTCTGGTTCGGGGTAGATCGGTTACATAAGGAACTTAGGTCATTATGTATGATTTATTTATGACATAGTAAGGAGCATTGAGGATTTTGGATTATAAGGATTGGATATACATATGAATACGCAATTTTTGATTTATTCTTAGTTATATGTTTATCGTTTATAGTTGCCCACGCTCAGCGGAGAAGAGGGTGAGTTAAAGGAAAAAAAAAAAAAAATATTGTCGCAAAAGGACAAAACAATAAAGAATAAATTACTCCTTAGGCGCCACGTTTTTTTATCTTATAAATAACGAAAACTCCGAAGCATTATGCCCATAATATAACTAAAATACACCACTATATAAACAATTGTTGAATTATGATCATTGGCGAATACCTTTACATGTAGATAACAGAAAACCTAGGGGTGTTACTTTCCCACCGGTTGAATTGTCGTAATATTCCGTGAACAACAACAAAAACAACATAAGTAAATAAACAAGTTGAAAGCAGAGAAAGAACAGCACAACTATATGTACAAAAGTTTAATAATAATAAGAAATATATGAATATATAAAATAAATGAGAA
>NW_027109002.1:119653-120718 GCF_000696795.3 Halyomorpha halys
CCATATGCGGCAATTCTGCTTATTAACAAACCCGTTAAGCCAAATTTACAATTTAATTTTTTGTGTTACTTTTTACAATTTAAAGTTCTATCTAGCTTAAAAAAACACCCTATATTATATTACAAGTTTTAAGGTTGCCTGTTCTAAATCATACAATATGTAAATGTCAGATGGACTCCCCTCCCCCCCACTGGTAGCACACTTATTTTGTTATAATTTTTTTTTTATTTATAGATATTTACAACTGTTTATACATTAAAATACATCCGGTAAATTTGGTTTTAGATTATACTAGATTGGTAAAGGCTTATAGAGAAATGACAAATTACTCTAAGGATTGTCTGGAATAGAAGAGAAAAGCAAGGTTGTAAACTAGTTGGTTCGGGTGGTTAGGGAGTTTATAATAGGAGGATCCATCTCTGGTTCGGGGTAGATCGGTTACATAAGGAACCTAAGGTCATTATGGATGATTTATTTATGACATAGTAAGGAGCATTGAGGATTTTGGATTATAAGGATTGGATATGCGTATGAATACGCAATTTTTGATTTATCCTTAGTTATATGTTTATCGTTTTTAGTTGCCCACGCTCAGCGGAGAAGAGGGTGAGTTAAAGGAAAATAAAAAAAAAAAATATTGTCGCAAAAGGGCAAAACAATAAAGAATAAATTACTCCTTAGGCGCCACGTTATTTTTTCTTATAAATAACGAAAACCCCGAAGCATTATGCCCATAATATAACTAAAATACACCACTATATTTTACTTACAATTGTTGAATTATAACCACTGGCGAATACCTTTACATGTAGATAACAGAAAACATAGGGGTGTTACCTACCCACCTGTTGAATTATCGTAATATTCCGTGAACATAAAAAAAAACATAGGTAAATAATAAGAAGAAATATTGGATATATGACAGAATGAAAAGGAAAAAAAGGATTCTTATCAATTAATAAAACAATTAAAACTTATAGGTTGACTTGACCTCAACTTAAATGTGTTCCTGAAGGTAGTATCTTAGGTCCCATTCTTTATACGGTTTATACAGCTGACATCCCA
>NW_027109002.1:121723-124022 GCF_000696795.3 Halyomorpha halys
ATATATAATTTACTCTTTATGTTGGAACTGTTGATTGAAATTATCCATTTCGTCCATCTTTGTAACTAATTGCCAAAGATTAAATTTCAATATTTGAGTAATAGTGAAATACTCGGAATCAAGGCTGTATAAAGTTATGACTAAACGTTTCGTTTTGATTTGTCTTTAATTGTAATTAATTAGTCATGAATTATGATTCATTATTATTAGTCATGTATCTCCGAACTTTGTTTAATGCGCAGTTTGAAATAAATATTAAACTCCGACGAAGATATATTTTCTTCTCTAGAATAATCAACAAAGGTTAGTCTTGGAACGTAAATTTTCTGTTTACAACACGGGACAGTTGAGTGTACAATGATGTTTCATTCACGATAAGGAACTGTTTTATCTTGTTATTGTTTGAACAACATTGTTATTTTCTTTAAACGTTTAAAAGAAAAAATGCAAGGGATTAACGTATGTAATATTATGAAATATGGATTTATATTATAAAACAAAAACTGGATTACATTAAATCGTAATTTCTCGATAAGAGTCTAATATCGATTACGTGATAATAATAATCCCCATGGCTTTTATTATTTATTTATTTAATTTTTATAAAATCTATTTAACCTCAAACTATGCATCAAATATTTTATTTTATTTATTAATGGCTATTTACATAAAAATACATCTAGTAAATTTGATGTAAAGTCAAAATTATACAGGCATGTAGAGAAACTACCCATTGGTAGCACTCTAATCATATTTCTACACTAGGTCTCGAGGCCATCTTTAAAAAATCTTTACAGGGAGGATTGTCAGGAATGAAAGAGGAAGGAAGGTTAGAAACTAATGGAAGGATTAATATCTGGTTCGGGCTATATCGATTATATACGGAACATTAAGGTCTTTATGGATGATTTTATTTGTGACAAAGGAGCATTAATGATTTTACGAAGGATTTTGGATTTTTTTTGCTTAGCCGCCATTATTGTTTTAGTATGACGTCATTACGACATAAATATATGCTAGGCTTAGATAAGCCTGAGTAGATACTCAGTGCCAGTATTAATTTAATCCATTCATTTTTTAACATTTTCTTTGTTATTTTATAAATTATCAATTATGAATTTTATGAATTATATTATTTTATGAATTATATTCCTTAAATAGTTATATCATTGTAAAAATACTACTACTAGTAAAATAAGACGTTTATATTGCTGATCATATATTTTCTTCTATCCGTATTTATTTAGATACCTAATTCCTGACTAGAGTTTATTAACGTAGTTTTATTTAGTTCAATAGTTTCCTTGTTCTTACCCAATAATACCAAATTATCAGCATACCTAATAACTCTTATTTTAAACCCTTTTCGCTATTCACAACTCTTTTAATAACTTATGTTGTATAATATTATATATTTTATTCGTTATTGTATTCATATTTTTAATCACATTCACTCCATACTTATTGCGAATTTATTATCTCATTATTATTAATTGTGAATTCGTATCATTATTATTCACTTCATAAGATCTTCCATTCATTTTTTTTTTTCACTTTATTTTCATTTTAGTTGTTTCAGTAAACTAAAATAAATGGTTGAGTCCCCTATACAGTAGGCACTCCCTTTTGGCTAGTGGAGCAACCTAGCATCACCTCTAGCGCTCTCTGTGGGAAGAAGAAGACATCAAAGACTTGCGGGATAAGAGAGCCATCTTTTTCTATGAGAAGCACTTTTATTTTTTCCCTGTGCATCATTTTAATAATGAGTAGAGACGTTTCGGGGGTGCTTCCCGACAACAGAGGAGAGGGGAAACAGAGGAATGCGGAGAAAGTCTAATAAAGTCTTTCTATAGATTTCACACCATCACATCCATCATCATCATAAGTAGGCATATCTACAATTTTTCTAGACCCATCATCAAAATTGATTAACACTCTTTAACCATAAATGTTTAGTTTTGGCCACCTCTACACTACCTGTAAATTATAGAATATATTATATATGTATATATAGTTGACCGTAAAAATTGATATATAAGAAGATGGTCAGGGTTGCGTTCAAAAGTGAAACAATAATAGTTTACAGCTATTTATTTTCCGACGTTTCGCCCCACTTTGCAGGGCTTCATCAGGGCTAAAAAGATACAAAATGATACAATGATAAGAATAAAAATACAAAGATAAGAATAAAAACAAGTAAAAATGGCAACAGTAAAAATTTATTTATAAAAATACGTAAAATATGAAGCTAAAAAAGTACAGGAAATGCACATAAAACGAAAAACAATACGGGGAAAGA